>NC_041384.1:487561224-487561853 GCF_002162155.2 Triticum dicoccoides | reverse complement strand
CACCTCCCGGCGCCCCCTATGCTCGTCCAGCACCCCTCCGCCTCCGAGCAACCCCGCCGCCCGGCGCCCCTGGGCCTGCCGCACAGGTGAGCCCCGGCCGCAGCCCTCTTCTCCTTTTTTTGTTTTTTTGTTTTTTTGTTTAGATTACTTTTAGTTTTGTTTTAGATTTAGTTTAGTTTAGATTACTGTTAGTTTGGTTCTTAATTTAGTTTAATTTAGATTACTTTTAGTTTGGTCTTAGGTTTAGTTTAGTTTTAGGTTTATGTTTAGTCATGAAAAAAACTAAGAATAATTAGAAGAAGAGGAGGAGAAGAAGAATAGCTAGGTTTAGGTGTAGTTTTTTCCTGTTTTGTTTTAGGTTAGGTTAATTAGTGCTAGGTTTAAGAAGAGGAAAAAGGAGAAGAAGAAGAAGAAGAGGAGGAGGAGGAGGTGGAGGAGGAGAAGAAAGAAGAAGAAAAAGAAGAAGAAGAAAGAGAAGAGGAGAAGAAGAAGAAAGAGGAGAGGAGGAGGAGAAGAAGAAGAGAAGAAGAAAAGGAAAAAAGAGACCCCGACCCCGACCCCGACCCGACCCCCGACACCCGACACCCCGACGCCGACACCCTGATACCACACCCCGACCCCGACCCTCG
>NC_041384.1:487551320-487560651 GCF_002162155.2 Triticum dicoccoides | reverse complement strand
TGACACCACACCCCGACCCCGACCCTGACACCCCGACCCTGACACGAGACCCCGACACCCTGACACCACACCCCGACCCCATATATATTTGTGTTGATCGGGTGTATTTTTATTATGATACACTTAAATTATATACATATTATTATGTTCATGTCAGGTATCCAAATTTTTTATGTTGTACTAATTTCGTTTACTTTTTGTCATTGCAAGTGTTGACAGGATGGTGGGGTGGTTCCAGAGCGCCCCGATCCTCCTGCGAGCGCTACTCAGAGGGGTGGTTCCATTATTCCAGCCCAGCCCCTACGGAGAGCGCTGCTAGACAGTATGCAGACAACTGCGGCAGGCGCTTCTTCTTCGGCTGGGAGAGGTCGGGGGAGGACGAAGAAGCCTGCTAGAGGTGGACATGGCAACAGGAGAGGTAGGAAGGCTGTTACGCCTTCCTCGCAGCCATCCTCAGCTGATTCACCTGACCATAGGAGTGCTCCGTCTAACATGGACCCGTCTCGGACTCCGGTCCATGAGCCTCCGGTCACTGATCCTTCCCCCGACTAGACTCGGGTCGTCGATCCTTCACCCCACGTGAGTCCGGTCCCAGAGTCTTTGTCTCAGAAGACTTTGGTCACGGGGTCTTCATCCCAGAAGACCCCGGTCACGAGGTCTTCGTCCCAGAAGACTCCGGTCACGGGGTATTCAGCTCACGAGACTCTGGAGGCTAGTGGCTCGGAGGATGGTAGCGAGGACACCTTTTCAGATGATAGCTACAGCGACGACGAGCTGGTTGAGAAGGGCAAGAAGGTCTACAAGCGTGGCGCTACAAAGCTCCCGCCCGTGCTGATGACCCCCGACCAAAGGTGGTTGATTGTGCCTAAAGGGTTGAAGTAAGTGCATTTACTATTTTTTAACCTTTTGCCTTCATGTTCCTTCAAATTAATATCTAATGCGTTGGCCTTGTTATACTGCAGGGGCTGGGTACACCCCCTTGGTTCTCGTAGGCCCAACCAGGTCCTTGGTGTGCTTTGCCGGCAACACTTCCCTGGGTGGGTTACGTTGCCCGGTGAGGGTCAGGTTCCACAACTAGCACTGACCTGGGAGCTATACTCGGTTGCCCCGGCCCCGCCGGAGGAGAGGGTCGACGGTGTCTTGTGCGAGACGGTGGCCGACATTGTGTTCCATCAGTTTTGGATAATTTCTCCTTTACGGAATTAAAAATCAACACTACCTAGTGATTGTACTAGTCAGTGTTGTCTTGTTTGATTGCAGACCTTCTACAGGGTTTTAGAGGGAGAGCAGGAGGCCGCGTGTATGGTTGTCGAAAACGAGTGCAAGCGCCTACTTCAGAACTTAAGGCACGAGGCTCGGGTGCAGGCCGTTTGAGACTACTACGCCTCGAAGTATATTAAGAGGGGCAAGCAGAAGTGTCGCGGCAAGTTTCTGAGTAAGGAGAAGTACATGCAGGTAATTACCTATTCTTAAGGCCTTGAACTTAGTTTTCTTGATTTGATTCGTAGGCGTAGCGTTGAAATTTCTCTTGACTCACTTAGGTGCCCCCGAGATGGTGTGTGGATAAGATGGACTGTTGGGAGGCGTTGGTGGATGCGTGGTGCTCTGCCCAATGGAAAGTCGAACACTAAAGGGCCAAGGATAAGCGCGACCAAATGGAAGGTGTGCCACACCATCAAGGGAGCTCCAACCTGTTTGAGTATGGGAATAACTGGGTATGTGGTTTGCTACATGATTCATGCAATTCATTCTTCATGCTAGATAGTTCATTTATGACATATTTAGCTCTAAAATGACATAATAACCTTAGGTAGCTCTATAAAATGACTTAATATGCTTTAGTCAATTAAAAAATGGCATAACTACCTTCGATAGCTCAATAACGACCTAAACTAATCTTAGCTAGTTAGCTCCAAAATGACCTATTTACATAGCAATATCATTCTTCATGCTAGCTTGAGCCCTTAACTAATACTTTGTTCCTCTCTCTCTGGCGCACCACCACAAGAAGCCTGTGCCAGGTCTGTTCGACCTCTATGGCATGGCCCATATGGCCCCGTACAAGAAGGCCAAGCCATTCATGGAGTCTGACCTAGATGATCCAGAGAGCTTCACCAACAAGACCTCCCACCACAAGCTTGTGAAGTATAGACACGAGGGGAAGGCGAGGAAAGGAGAGGACTTTAACCCGAGCCAGGATCCTTTTGATACAGAGTTGGTGATGATATCTGGTGGCGGGAGGTCCCATGGCTCTCTAGCCATTGGTGATGGACTGATACATTGTCCTAAGACTCTCCCGTAGATCAAGAAGCGCCTGAGTAGCTCTGATCCTGAGATAACACCTCGTGCACGGCCCGCGGAGATCGCCATGGCGGTTAGTTATACGGACTCTCTCACCTTTCCTCCATTACATTGTGTGTGCGTCCATCGATGATTACAATGCTAATGAGGAGTGGTGTGTTGCAGGCTATTGTTGAGAAAGAGAGATTGAAGACGAAGGAGCTTGTGGATGATACGTCCATCTTGCATCATGCTTTTATATCGATATTAATTGCATTATGGGCTGTTATTACACATTATGTCACAATACTTATGCCTATTCTCTCTTATTTTACAAGGTTTACATAAAGATGGAGAATGCCAACAGCTGGGATTCTGGGCTGGAAAAGGAGCAAATATTAGAGACCTATTCTGCACAGCTCCAAAAGTCCTGAAACTTCATGGAAGTCATTTTCAGAATATATAAAAATACTGAGTGCAAGAAGTTCTAGAGGGGGGCCACACCCTGCCCACGAGGCTGGGGGCGCGCCCTACCCCTCTGGGCGCGCCCCTGCCTCGTGGGTCCCCTGGTGGCCCTCCGATGCCCATCTTCTACTATATGGAGTCTTTCGATGAGGAAAAAATCATAAGCCAGCTTTCGGGATGAGACTCCGCCACCACGAGGCGGAACCTTGGTGGAACCAATCGAGGGCTCCGGCGGAGCTGTTCTGCCGAGGAAACTTCCCTCCGGGAGGGGGAAATCATCGTCGTCACCAACGATGCTCTCATCAGGAGGGGTCAATCTCCATCAACATCTTCACCAGCACCATCTCCTCTCAAACCCTAGTTCATCTCTTGTATCCAATTCTTGTCTCCAAGTCTGGGATTGGTACATGTGGGTTTCTAGTAGTGTTGATTACTCCTTGTAGTTGATGCTAGTTGGCTTATTTGGTGAAAGATCATATGTTCAGATCCTATATGCACATTAATACCCCTCTGATTATGAACATGAATATATTTTGTGAGTAGTTACGTTTGTTCCTGAGGACATGGGAGAAGTCTTGCTATTAGTAGTCACGTGAATTGTGTATTCATTTGATATTTTGATGAGATGTATGTTGTCTCTCCTCTAGTGGTGTTATGTGAACATCGACTACATGACACTTCACCATTATTTGGGCCTGGAGGAAGGCATTGGGAAGTCATAAGTAGATGATGGGTTTCTAGAGTGACAGAAGCTTAAACTCTAGTTTATGTGTTGCTTCGTAAGGGGCTGATTTGGATCCATATGTTTCATGCTATGATTAGGTTTACCTTAATACTTTTGTTGTAGTTGCGGGTGCTTGCAATAGAAGTTAATCATAAGTGGGATGCTTGTCCAAGTAAGGGCAGTATCCAAGCACCGGTCCACCCACATACCAAATTATCAAAGTACCGAATGTGAATCATATGATCGTGATGAAACCTAGCTTGACGATATTCCCATGTGTCCTCGGGAGCGCTTTACATCATATAAGAGTTTGTTCAGGCTTGTCCTTTGCTACAAAAAGGATTGGGCCACCTTGTTGCACTTTATTTACTTTTTTTACTTTTTGCTCGTTACCAATTATCTTATCACAAAACTATCTGTTACCTATAATTTCAGTGCTTGCAGAGAATACCTTGCTGAAAACCGCTTATCATTTCCTTCTGCTCCTCGTTGGGTTCGACACTCTTACTTATCGAAAGGACTACGATAGATCACCTATACTTGTGGGTCATCAAGACCCTTTTCTGGCGCCGTTGCCGGGGAGCGAAGCGCCTTTGGTAGGTGGAATTTGGTAAGGAAAAAGTTTATATAGTGTGCTGAAATTTACTGTCACTTGTTACTATGGAAAGTAATCCTCTGAGGGGCTTGTTAAGGGTATCTTCACCCCGACCAGTAGAGCCAAGAGTTGCTCGTCAACCTACTGAGCCTACTGAAAATGAAAATGTCTACTTTGAGATTCCTTCGGGTATGATAGAAAAACTGCTAGCTAATCCTTTTACAGGAGACAGAACAATGCATCCTGATGAGCACCTAATATATATGGATGAAGTTTGTGGATTATTTAAGCTTGCAGGTGTGCCCGATGATCTTATAAAGAAGGAGGTCTTGCCTTTATCTTTGAAGGGAGATGCATTGACATGGTATAGGCTATGTGATGATATGGGATCATGGAACTAGAAACGATTGAAATTGGAATTTCATCAGAAGTTTTATCATATGCATCTTGTTCATCGTGTTCACAATTATATATATAATTTTTGGCCTCGCGAAGGAGAAAGCATCGCTCAAGCTTGGGGGAGCCTTAAGTCAATGTTATATTCATGCCCCAATCATGAGCTCTCAAGAGAAATAATTATTCAAAATTTATATGCTCGGCTTTCTCATAACAATCGCACCATGCTTGATACTTCTTGTGCTGGCTCTTTTATGATGAAGACTATTGAATTCAAATGGGATTTATTGGAAAGAATTAAACGCAACTCTGAATATTGGGACCTCGACGAAGGTAAGGAGTCAGGTATGACACCTAAGTTTGATTATGTTAAATCTTTTATGGATACCGATGTTTTCCGTAAATTAAG
This sequence comes from Triticum dicoccoides, assembly GCF_002162155.2. Classification (NCBI taxonomy): domain Eukaryota; kingdom Viridiplantae; phylum Streptophyta; class Magnoliopsida; order Poales; family Poaceae; genus Triticum; species Triticum dicoccoides. The sequence continues at coordinate 487,555,782 of NC_041384.1, read as the reverse complement.
CACTAAATATGGACTTGACTCTGAAATAGTAGCTTCTTTCTGTGAATCTTTTGCTACTCATGTTGATCTCCCTAGGGAGAAGTGGTTTAAATATCATCCTCCCATAGAAGTAAAAGTAGTTGCACCTATTAAAGTTGAAGAAAAGACTGTCACTTATAATGATCCTATTGTTCCTACTGCTTATGTTTAGAAGCCACCTTTTCCTGTTAGGATAAAAGATCATGCTAAAGCTTCAACTGTGGTTCGTAAAAGCAATATTATAACCTATACACCTCCTGAGCAAGTTAAAGTTGAACCTAATATTGCTATTGTTAAGGATCTCTTGGCTGATAATATTGATGGGCATGTTATTTATTTCTATGATGAAACTGCAAGAATTGCTAAACCTTGTGCTAAAGAAACATAGACATGTAGTAGGCATGCCTGTTATTTCTGTTAAAATAGGAGATCATTGTTATCATGGCTTGTGTGATATGGGTGCTAGTGCTAGTGCAATACCTATTGACTTATACAAAGAAATTATGCATGATATTGCACCTGCTGAGTTAGAAGATATTGATGTCACAATTAAACTTGCCAATAGAGACACTATTTCACCAATGGGAATTGTTAGATATGTTGAAGTCTTGTGTGGGAAAACTAAATATCCTGCTGATTTTCTTGTTCTTGGTTCCCCACAAGATAGCTTTTGTCCCATTATATTTGGTAGACCCTTCTTAAACACTATTAATGCAAGGATAGACTGCAAGAATGATATTATTACCGTTGGTTTAGGTGATATGTCTCACGAGTTCAACTTTTCTAAATTTTGTAGACAACACCGTGAAGAGGAATTGCCTAGTAAAGATGAAATTATTGGTCTTTCTTCTATTGCCATACCTCCTAGTGATCCTTTAGAACAATATTTGCTAGACCATGAAAATGATATGTTTATGAATGAAAGAAGGGAAATAGATGAAGTATTCTTTAAACAGGAACCCATCCTGAAACACAATTTGCCTGTTGAAATCCTAGGGGATCCTCCTCCACCCAAGGGTGATCACGTGTTTGAGCTCAAACCGTTACCTGATACTCATAAATATGCTTATCTTGATGAGAAAAAGATATATCCTGTTATTATTAGTGCTAACCTTTCAGAGCATGAAGAAGAGAGATTATTGAAAACTCTGAAGAAGCATCGTGCTGCTATTGGATATACTCTCGATGATCTTAAGGGTATTAGTCCCACACTATGTCAACACAAAATAAATTTGGAGAAAGATGCCAAACCAGTTCGTGATCACCAACGACGGCTGAATCCTAAGATGAAAGAAGTGGTAAGAAAGGAAATACAAAAGCTCCTTGAGGCAGGTATAATTTATCCCGTTGCTGATAGTCAGTGGGTAAGTCATGTCCGTTGTGTCCCTAAAAAGGGAGGTATTACTGTCGTTCCTAATGATAAAGATGAATTGATTCCGCAAAGAATTACTACAGGTTATAGGATGGTAATTGATTTCCACAAATTAAATAAGGCTACTAAAAAGGATCATTACCCCTTACCTTTTATTGATCAAATGCTAGAAAGATTATCCAAACATACACATTTTTGCTTTCTAGATGGTTATTCTGGTTTCTCTCAAATACCTATGTCAGCTGATGATCAATCTAAGACCACTTTTACCTGCCCGTTCGGGACTTTTGCTTATAGAAGTATGCCTTTTGGTTTGTGTAATGCACCTGCTACCTTTCAAAGATGCATGATGGATATATTCTCTGACATTTGTGAAAAAATTCGTGGGGTTTTCATGGACGATTTCTCCGTCTATGGATCCTCTTTTGATGATTTCTTAAGCAACCTTGATCGAGTTTTGCAGAGATGTGAAGAAACTAACCTTGTCTTGAATTGGGAGAAGTGCCACTTTATGGTTAATGAAGGTATCGTCTCGGGGCATAAAGTTTCTGAAAGAGGTATTGAAGTTGATAAAGCTAAGGTTGATGCTATTGAAAAGATGCCATGTCCCAAGGACGTCAAAGGTATAAGAAGTTTCCCTGGTCACGCCAGTTTTTATAGGAGGTTCATTAAGGACTTATCAAAAATTTCTCGGCCTCTGACTAATTTATTACAAAAAGATATACCATTTGTTTTTTATGATGACTGCGTAAAAGCATTTGAAATACTTAAGAAATCATTGATCTCTGCACCTATTGTTCAGCCACCTGATTGGACTTTACCCTTTGAAATTATGTGTGATGCTAGTGATTATGTTGTAGGTGCTATTCTAGGGCAAAGAGTTGATAAGAAATTAAATGTTATTCAATATGCTAGTAAAACTCTAGACAATGCTCAGAGAAATTATGCTACTACTGAAAAAGAATTCTTAGCAGTTGTATTTGCTTGTGATAAGTTCAGACCTTATATTGTTGATTCTAAAGTAACTATTCACATGGATCATGCTGCTATTAAATATCTTATGGAAAAGAAAGATGCTAAACCTAGACTTATTAGATGGGTTCTCTTGCTACAAGAATTTGATTTGCATATTACTGATAGAAAGGGAGCTGAGAACCCGTTGCAGACAACTTGTCTAGGCTAGAGAATGTTCTTGATGACCCACTACCTATTGATGACAGCTTTCCTGATGAACCATTAAATGTCATAAATGCTTCTCGTACTGCTCCATGGTATGTTGATTATGCTAATTACTCCCTCCGTTCCTTTATGTAAGGTGTATTATTTTCGGCATGGTGACCAAGGCATGAAATTATAGACATGTTAGGACAAAATTACCCTTGGCATATTTATTTGTTAGTGGCAAGTAAATCAGTTAGTCGAGGAAAGTATGAGATACATGCAATCGACAGAGAAATACTTTCCTTCTTTTACTACAAGGAGAGATACAGACAATCAGGAGAAAGATACTTTCCCTTTTTCTGGAGGGCTAATAAGGGAATTATGAGGAATTAGAAGAAATGCACCTTACATTCTGGAATTTTATCAAAAAACAAATACACCTTATATAAAGGAACGGAGGGAGTATATTGTTGCTAAATTTATACCACCTAGTTTCACATACCAGCAAAAGAAAAAGTTTTTATATGATTTAATACATTACTTCTGGGATGATACACATCTTTATAAAGAAGGATTAGATGGTGTTATTAGACGTTGTGTACCTTATCATGAACAGGAACAGATCCTACGCAAGTGTCACTCCGAAGCTTATGGAGGACACCACGCTGGAGATAGAACTGCACATAAGGTATTGCAATCCGGTTTTTATTAGCCTACTCTCTTCAAGGATGCCCGTAAGTTTGTCTTGTCTTGTGATGAATGTCAAAGAATTGGTAATATTAGTAGACGTCAAGAAATGCCTATGAATTATTCACTTGTTATTGAACCATTTGATGTTTGGGGCTTTGATTATATGGGACCTTTTCCTGCCTCCAATGGATACACACATATTTTAGTTGGTGTTGATTACGTTACTAAGTGGGTATAAGCTATTCCAACTAGTAGTGCTGATCATAACACCTCTATTAAGATGCTTAAAGAAGTTATTTTTCCGAGGTTTGGAGTCCCTAGATATTTAATGACTGATGGTGGTTTACATTTTATTCATGGTGCTTTCCGTAAAATGCTTGCTAAATATGATGTTAATCATAGAATTGCATCTCCTTATCACCCACAGTCTAGCGGTTAAGTAGAATTGAGCAATAGAGAACTCAAATTAATTTTGCAAAAGACTGTTAATAGATCTAGAAAGAATTGGTCCAAGAAACTTGATGATGCATTATGGGCCTATAGAACTGCATATAAAAATCATATGGGTATGTCTTCGTATAAAATGGTTTATGGAAAAGCATGTCACTTACCTCTCGAACTAGAACATAAGGCTTATTGGGCTATTAAAGAGCTCAATTATGATTTCAAACTTGCCGGTGAGAAAAGGTTATTTCACATTAGCTCACTTGATGAATGGAGAACCCAAGCCTATGAGAATGCCAAATTATTTAAAGAAAAAGTTAAAAGATGGCATGACAAAAGAACACAAAAGCGTGAGTTTAATATAGGTGATTATGTATTGCTATACAACTCTCGTTTAAGATTTTTTGCAGGAAAACTTCTCTCTAAATGGGAAGGTCCTTACGTTATCGAGGAAGTTTATCGTTCTGGTGCCATAAAAATCAACAACTTCGAAGGCACAAATCCGAAGGTGGTGAACGGTCAAAGAATTAAACATTATATCTCATGTAATCCTATAAATGTTGAAACCAATGTTATTGAAACCGTAACCCCGGAGGAATACATAAGGGACACTTTCCGGAACGTTTCAGACTCCGAAAAGGAATAGGTATGTGGTACGGTAAGTAAACCGACTCCAAAACATTTCTAATGACAATTTTCTTCCGTTTTGGAATATTTAGAAAAATAGATAAATAAGAAGCAGTCTGGGAAGGACACGAGGGCTCCATGAGGGCGGAG
>NC_041384.1:487500582-487551066 GCF_002162155.2 Triticum dicoccoides | reverse complement strand
CCCCCCTACCTCGTGGGCACCTCGTGTGCTCTCCGGACTCCGTTTTCTTACACGACACGTATTTTGGTCGGTAAAAATTCATTATATAACACCCCGAAGGTTTTGACCACCGTATCATGCAAAAATCTCATGTCTTTGTTTCGAGCTGTCTTTGTGACAGATCCAGGTCGTCATGTCGTCTTGAAGTGCCCCCAAGGACCAGTTCTTCGAGAAGGTCATCAACCCCTACCTCGCGGAAGTGCTGCAACACCCTCAAACCATTGAGATGCGTGAGGGGTTGTTGCACATCCGCGATGTTGAGGGACCAAGGAAGACCGGAAGTTTTCAAGTGTCAGGAGATGGTGGAGCGTGGACTCGATTCCAATTACATTATGATCACGGAGTTCACCAACAAGCACAAGCTGGACGTCAAGGACATTGGGGAGGCCATCTTCAAGCTTCATGAGAAAATCGAGCACCTCCAAGCCCAGATCTATGACCTGCAAAATCAAAACTGTGAGTATGAATATAGATTCAAGAGGATGAGTTTGGCTACAGATTTGAGGTTTTAGGAGACTTGATCATCCTTCTATGATGGTGAGTGATAACCCACAAGTATAGGGGATCGCAACAGCTTTCGAGGGTAGAGTATTTAACGCAAATTTATTGATTTGACACAAGGGGAGCCAAAGAATATTCTCAAGTATTAGCAACTGAGTTGTCAATTCAACCACACCTGGAAACTTAGTAGCAATGTAATATGATAGTGATGGTATCGGCAACAAAAGTGTAACACCCCGGATATGACTTTCCCAATTTGTACTCCAACTCTTGCCGTTTCCGGCGTTAAGTTATTTTATTTTCTCGGGTTCAGGTTTTTGTCTCCGTGTGTTGTTATCGTTGTCATGCATCTCATATCATGTCATCATGTGCATTGCATTTGCATACGTGTTCATCTCATGCATTCGAACATTTTCCCCGTTGTCCGTTTTGCATTCCGGCGCTTCGTTCTCCTCCGATGGTCTTTTCTACCTTTCTTTCATGTGTGGGGATTAAACATTTCCGGACTGGACCGAGACTTGCCAAGCGGCCTTGGTTTACTACCGGTAGACCGCCTGTCAAGTTTCGTACCATTTGGACTTAGTTTGATACTCCAACGGTTAACCAAGGGACCAAAAAGGCCTCGTGTGTGTTGCAGCCCAACACCCCTCCAAGTTGGCCCAAAACCCACCTCAACCCTCTCCATCATCTAGAGCATTCGATCACGATCGCGTGGCCGAAAACCGCACCTCATTTGGACTCTCCTAGCTCCCTCTACCTATAAAATAGCATCTCCCCCGAAATTTTCGGGTCATTCCACCCCTAACCCTAGCCCCGCTCCTCTCCGCGCGGCCGGACACGTCCGCCGGCCGCCAGACACATCGCCGCCACCACTCAGAAGCTGCCATGTGGCCCCTGCGCCGCCTCCCACCGCTCCGGCCCGGGAGGCCCAAGTCGGGCCCCCGCGAGCCCATTACCACCACCGCCCTTCTCCTCGCCCGCGCCGCTCCCCTTGCCGGCCGGCGCCGCCACGCCACCGTGGACCGCAACATCGGCCGCCGCACCGCCTCCCGGTCCGCTCCACCGCCAAGCCGAGCTGCCGCCCCCGGTCGCGCCTCGCCGCCCGGCCTCCACCGCCATCGCCATCGCCGGCCACCGCCATCATCACCGCCGCTCGGCCGTCTCCCCCTCCTCCGGCGGCCTCCTACGTCTCCGGCGAGCTCGTCCACTCCGGTGAACAGGAACTCCGATGATCCTCGGGATCCGTGCCGGCTGGATCTAGATCCGGATCGGGTTGACTTTTTGCCCGAAACCCTAGTTCATGTGCTCCTGTTCATCATGCTATAACTCCACACCCGTAGCTCCGTTTTTGGCATATAGCATATCAAAATGTTCAACTCAGAGAGTACATCATTTCATTTCATTGCATCATTTTCATTTGAGTTCATCTTGATGCCCAAAATTCTGTTAGAAGAGGGCTACTTGAGATAATTGCCAGATCTGCTGCTTTGTTTAGATATTTGTCATTTTTGCCATGATTATTGTGTGCTTGATATGCCCATGAGCTCTACATATGTTTTGTTAAGGGTTTTGCCATCTTTCCAGAGGTGCAACCCATGTATTTTTGTGATGTGTGTGGTGACTAGCACAAGCTTGCAAAGTGAGGCACTTGGTAATGCTGATTTCAGGGACTTGGCATTTCCACTAAGTCCTTGACCTGTTTATCTCATATGGCCATATGTTCATGTTGTTTCCTAGTGATCCGTGCCTCGTTTGAGGATGATCAGTAAGGATGTTTTGTTAATCTTGTAGTGCTATATCCATCCATGTCTTTGTTTGCAATTATGGAGCACCCTGGCTTGAGTCAATCGAGCTCTACTTTTGCTACTTTGTGAATCTGGGCAGGTTGTCTACTTGTTAGCGATTTTGCCGATGATGTTGTAGTTGATCCGTGCATGCTATGTTATTGTGCTTGCCATGTATAGCTTGTATTTTGTGTATTCTTGATGGGTGTACGCTTAGTTTGTCATGACTTGCTCCGTAGTGAGTGCATCGAGCTCGTAAACATGCCTACTTGATATCTGTTTTCAGCATGCTCCAGTTTTCACTAAGTCTGAGAACTGGTTATGTTTTTGCCATGTTCACATGCTTGCAATTGTATTTTATGATCCCTTTTGGCTCAAGGTCACTAAGGGACTTTTGTTAAGCTCTTTGAGTAGCTCCATGCCATGCTTTACTTTGCCATGTTCAGGTCATGTAGCATGTAGTTTTGATGCTCCGAAGAGTGCTATCTGATCTGAAATTCCAGACAAGTGTTAATTTCACTAAGTCTGAGATCTGTTTACCATATGCATTTTTGCCATGCTTGTTTGAACCTGTTAATGGATGATTTGGCCGTAGCTCAGTGCTAGACTTTTGTTAAGAATCTTGAATGCATCCCTGCCATGCATTTTGTTGCCATGTTTGGGTGCTGTAGCTTGTTCATCTCATTGCATTTAGATGGCTACTTGCTATAAACCGCAGACCGGTGTCATTTTTGAATCGCTTGCCATTTCCAAACCGTAACTCCAATTCCGGCGTTCTTTATATCGTTTTCAAGCGATTTCATCTCATCTTTCTAGTGGCACACTTGGATTCCCAAGTTGAGGCCAGGTTCATGCATCCCTTGTCAAATCTTGCATATGCATCCCGCATCGCATCCCGCATAGCATACCATCCTTGCATCATATTGTTTGATCCTTGCACGTGGTTGATTGTATCCTTGTTGCTTGTTTGTCTTGTTTGGGTAGAGCCGAGAGACGAGTTCGCTAACAAGGAGCCCGTTGAGTTTGCTTTCGAGGATCCAGTCAACTCTGACCACTTTGCAGGCACGATGATCATACCCTCGAAATCACTACTATTTTTGCTATGCTAGATTGCTCGCTCTTTTGCTATGCCAATGCTACGATGCCTACCACTTGCTTTCAAGCCTCCCAAATTGCCATGTCAAACCTCTAACCCACCTTGTCCTAGCAAACCGTTGTTTGGCTATGTTACCATTTTGCTCAGCCCCTCTTATAGCATTGCTAGTTGCAGGTGAAGATTGGAGGCCGTTCCTTGTTGGAACATTTATTTACTTGTTGGGATATCATTATATTATCTTGTTATCTTAATGCATCTATATACTTGGTAAAGGGTGGAAGGATCGGCCTCTCGCCTAGTGTTTTGTTCCACTCTTGCCGCCCTAGTTTCCGTCATATCGGTGTTATGTTCCCAGATTTTGCGTTCCTTACGCGGTTGGGTTATAATGGGAACCCCTTGATAGTTCGCCTTGATTAAAGATTTTCCAGCAATGCCCAACCTTGGTTTTACCATTTGCCGCCTAGCCTCTTTTTCCCTTGGGTTTCCGGACCCCGAGGGTCATCTTATTTAAACCCCCCCGGGCCAGTGCTCCTCTGAGTGTTGGTCCAAATAGAGCCACTTGCAGCGCCACCTCGGGGCAACTCGAGGGTTGGTTTTAGTTGTATGTAGTGTTCATCTGAGTGTGCCCTGAGAAAGAGATATGTGCAGCTCCTATCGGGATTTGTCGGCACATTCGGGCGGTGTTGTTGGTCTTGTTTTAACCTGTCGAAGTGTCTTGAAGAACCGAGGTACCGAGTCTGATCGGAACGTCTCGGGAGGAGGTCTATTCCTTCGTTGACCGTGAGAGCCTGTCATGGGATAAGTTGGGACTCCCCTGCAGGGATTTGAATTTTCGAAAGCCGTGTCCGCGGTTATGGGCAGATGGGAATTTGTTAATGTCCGGTTGTAGATAACTTGAACCTTAACTTAACTAAAATGAATCAACTGAGTGTGTTACCGTGATGGCCTCTTCTCGGCGGAGTCCGGGAAGTGGACACGGTGTTGGAGTAATGCTTGCCGCAGGTTTGCCCTTTAGTTATTCGACCGCACTTTGCCTTCTCTTCTCGCTCTCTTTTGCGAACAGGATAGCCACCATATTTGCTAGTCGCTTGCTGCAGCTCCACATATTTACCTTGCCTTACCTATAAGCTTAAATAGTCTTGATCGCGAGGGTGCGAGATTGCTGAGTCCCTGTGGCTCACAGATTACTATTACACCAGATGCAGGGTCTGATGATTCCGCTCCAGGTGACGCGCTTGAGCTCAAGTGGGAGTTCGACGAGGACTCTCAACGAATCTATGTTTCTTTTCCTGATGATCAGTAGTGGTGCCCAGTTGGGGGTGAACGGGACCGTGTCGCATGTTGGGTTATCTTTTATTTTGGCACCGTAGTCGGGCCATGAGTGTTTGGATGATGTAATGTTATGTATGTACTTGATTGACGTGACGAGTGTAAGCCAACTATGTTATCTCCCCTTTTATTATCTATGTTACATGGGATGTTGTGAAGATTGCCTAACTTGCGACATATGCCTTCAATGCGATTATGCCTCTAAGTCGTGCCTCGACACGTGGGAGATATAGTCGCATCGAGGGTGTTACAAAAAGTAAAGACAGCAAAAGTAATATTTTTGGTATTTTGTAGTGATTGTAATAGTAGCAGCGGAAAAGTAAATAAGCGAGAACCAGTATATGGAAAACTCGTAGGCACCGGATCAATGATGGATAATTATGCCGGATACGGTTCATCATGTAACAGTCATAACATAGGGTGACACAGAACTAGCTCCAATTCATCAATGTAATGTAGGCATGTATTCCGTATATAGTCATACGTGCTTATGGAAAAGAACTTGCATGATATCTTTTGTCCTACCCTCCCGTGGCAGCGGGGTCCTATTGGAAACTAAGGGATATTAAGGCCTCCTTTTAATAGAGAACTGTAACAAAGCATTAGCACATAGTGAATACATGAACTCCTCAAACTATGGTCATCACCGGGAGTGGTACCGATTATTGTCACTTTGGGGTTGCCGGATCATAACACATAGTAGGTGACTATAGACTTGCAAGATAGGATCAAGAACTCACATATATTCATGAAAACATAATAGGTTCAAATCTGAAATCATGGCACTCGGGCCCTAGTGACAAGCATTAAGCATAGCAAAGTCATAGCAACATCGATCTCAGAACATAGTGGATACTAGGGATCAAACCCTAACAAAACTAACTCGATTACATGATAAATCTCATCCAACCCATCACCGTCCAGCAAGCCTACGATGGAATTACTCACGCACGGTGGTGAGCATCATGAAATTGGTGATGGAGGATGGTTGATGATGACGACGGCGACGAATCCCCCTCTCCGGAGCCCCGAACCGACTCCAGATCAGCCCTCCCGAGAGGTTTTAGGGCTTGGCGGCGGCTTCGTGTCGTAAAACGTGATGATTTCTTCTCTCTGATTTTTTTCTCTCCGAAAGCAAATATATAGAGTTGGAGTTGGCATCGGAGGGCATCCAGGGGGCCCACGAGGTAGGGGGCGCACCCTAGGGGGGAACGCCCCCCACCCTCGTGAGAAGGGTGTGGGCCCCCTGATCTTCATCTTTGGCGAGGATTTTTTTATTATTTTTTCTAAGATGTTCCATGGAGTTTCAGGTCATTCCGAGAATATTTGTTTTCTGCACATAAAACAACATCATGGCAATTCTGCTGAAAACAACGTCAGTCCGGGTTAGTTCCATTCAAATCATACAAGTTAGAGTCCAAAACAAGGGCAAAAGTGTTTGGAAAAGTAGATACGACGGAGATGTATCAACTCCCCCAAGCTTAAACCCTTGCTTGTACTCAAGCAATTCAGTTGACAAACTGAAAGAAAGAAAGAAAAACTTTTACAAACTCTGTTTGCTCTTGTTGTTGTAACTATGTCAAGCCTCAAGTTTTCAGCATAGATCATAACTAACCACATTTGCAATAATTTTTAGGTCTCATAATTACTGATATCAATAGCATAATCAACTAGCAAGTCATAATAATAAATCTCAGATGACAACACTTTCTCAAAACAATCATAATATGATATAACAAGATGGTATCTTGCTAGCCCTTTCTAAGACCGCAAAACATAAATGCAGAGCACCTTTAAAGATCAAGGACTGACTAGACATTGTAATTCATGGTAAAAGAGATCCAATCATAGTCACACCCAACATAGATTAATAGTGACGAATGCAAATGACAGATGTGCTCTCTAGCTAGTGCTTTTTAATAAGAGGGTGATGACTCAACATAAAAGTAAATGGATAGGCCCTTCGCAGAGGGAAGCAGAGATTTGTAGAGGTGCCAGAGCTCGGTTTTGAAATAGAGATAAATTGTATTTTGAGCGGTATACTTTAATTGTCAACATAACAACCAAGAGATGGCGATATCTCCCATGCTACACACATTATAGGCGGTTCCCAAACAGAATGGTAAAGTTTATACTCCCCCTCCACCAACAAGCATCAATCCATGGCTTGCTCGAAACAACGAGTGCCTCCAACATACATCAGGTCCCAGGGGAGTTTTGTTTGCAACTAATTTTGATTTAGTTTGCATAAAGCATGGGACTGGGCATCCCGGTGACCAGCCATTTTCTCGTGAGTGAGGAGCGGAGTCCACTCCTCTTGAGAATAACCCGCCTAACACGGAAGATAAGGACAGCCTTAGTTGATACATGAGCTATTCGAGCATACAAAACATAATGTTTATTTGAAGGTTTAGAGTTTGGCACATACAAATTTACTTGGAACGGCAGGTAGATACCGCATATAGGAAGGTATAGTGGACTCATCTGGAATAACTTTGGGGTTTAAGGGATTGGATGCACAAGTAGTATTCCCGCTTAGTACAAGTGAAGGCTAGCAAAAGACTGGGAAGCGACCAATTAGAGAGCGACAACAGCCATGTACATGCATTAAAATTAATAAACATTGGATGCAAGCATGAGTAGGATATAATGCACCATGAACATAAATATTGTGAAGGCTATGTTGATTTGTTTCAACTACATGCGTGAACATGTGCCAAGTCAAGTCACTTAAATCATTCAAAGGAGGATACCACCCCATCATACCACATCATAATCATCTCAATAGCATGTTGGCACACAAGGTAAACCATTATAACTCATAGCTAATCAAGCATGGCACAAGCAACTATGATATCTAATTGTCATTGCAAACATGTTTATTCATAATAAGCTGAATCAAGAATGAGGGACCCATCATATTTACAAAAACAAAAGAGGTCGAGTTCATACCAGCTTTTCTCATCTCAGTCAGTCCATCCTATATCATCATAATTGCCTTTCACTTGCATGACCGAACGGTGTGAATAATAATAAGAGTGCACGTGCCTTGGACTAAGCTGGAATCTGCGAGCATTCAATAAACAGGAGAAGACAAAGCAATATGAGCTCTTGGTTAAATCAACAATAATGCATATAAGAGCCACTTCAAGAATTTAATTATGGTCTTCTCGTACTGACCCCCAAAGAAAAGAAAATAAATAAAACTATTTACACGGGAAAGCTCCCAACAAGCAAAAGAAGAACGGGAAATATTTTTGGGTTTTCTTTTTAGTTATTACTACTACAGCAGAAAAATAAACTACTACTATTTTTTTTCTTAAGGTTTAACAAACACACAAGAAGAAAGCAGGAAAAAGAAAATAAACTAGCATTGATATTACAATGAAAAAGTATGAGCACCGACATCTAGCAATGAGTGTGTGTAAACATAAATGTAATGTAGGTGAGAAATACGTACTCCCCCAAGCTTAGGCTTTTGTCCTAAGTTGGTCTATGGCCACGGCTGGCCTGGCGGATATCCATAATAATAGTTGGGGTCGTACTGCGATGAGGAAGAATAGTTGGGATAACACTGATGTGCAGCGGTTATCACCTGCTGAGCTGCAGCGTGGAGTCGAGCTGCCTCCGCTCTCCTCTCATACTCTTCTGCCTCGTCTCTAGTAATAACATATCTTCTTTTTGTTTGTGAATCAAAGAAAGCAGGAGCAGGGAGAGTAATACGAAAAACACGTCGTTTATCAAAAATTAAACGATATAAGAGAGGTGATTCAGGCCTCTCGACAAACTGGTGCGAAGCCATAGAGTTATAATCTAAATATGCAGGAGGCAACTTTGTATCACCCTCACAAATGTCTACCTCAAGAAAATGAGCTAAGCGGGTTGCATAAATTCCTCCAAAGAAATCTCCATTATGTCTATTATGATGCAACCTACAAGCTACAATGGCTCCCATATGATAAGATTGGTCTCCTAACACAGCACTCCTAAGAATGCTAAGATCAGGGACACACATGTGACATGCTTCATCCTTAGCATTTATGCATCTACCGATGAAGAGAGCAAAATAATGTATAGCAGGAAAGTGAATGCTCCCTACGGTAGCATGCGTTATATCTCAAGATCCCCCCATAGTTATACTAGTAAGAAAGTTTCTAAATTCAGATTTAGGGGGATCCCTAACACTACCCCATGATGGAAGTTTGCAAGGAGAAGTGAAATCCTCTTAGTCCATGGTATAAGATTTGTCATAGAGATCAAACATGACTGAAGGAGAATTACGCGAAGATGAATACTCAAACCTCCTCACAAATGAACTTGTGAGATCATGATACTGGGGGCATTTGTTAGCCTCAAAATCCTCAAGACCGGCATTGCGCAAATATGCTTTGAATTCTTCTTTAATTCCCGCACGGTCCATAAAATTTTCCGACGGCCATTCGCAAGGCCGTACTGGAGCGTCTCTTGGTGGATCCTCGTCAGCATCACGCATAGCAATTCTGGGTCCTTGCTTCTTAGAAGAACCACCTTGGAACATCTTCCTAAGCATATTGTTTTTCTCTGAAAAATTCTGAATTTTTTAGTAACTTCAAAATAAAAGTAAACCAAACTCAATAATATTGATAGCAACTACTCCTACAAGTGCCTAGAGCCTATATCAAGCATTAGAACTACTTGGAACCATATAAATTTGACATGCAAGCTCAAGAACATGGTCACCTATGCAGCACAAATTTGCAAAGAATAAAGCACTAGAACAAAAACTAATTGGACAAATGGAGGAGTCACATACCAAGGAACAATCTCCCCAAGCAGTTTTGTGACAGGTGCTTTGAGCAAGGAGATCGAAAATCATAGCAAAAGTGGCCGGAACTCGTGCTTGAGTTGGTTTTTTGGGTTTGTGTGAGACAGAGGAAGAAGATGGGTGCTAGGATAAGTGGAGGAGGGCCACTGTGGGCCCACGAGGCAGGGGCGCGCCCTAGAGGGGGGGCGCGCCCACCACCCTCGTGGCCAGGTGGCAGCTCCTCCCACGGTAATTTTTGCACAGTAAATCCTCAAATATTCCCGAAAAAAAACATATTAAATTGGCATGTCATTCTGAGGACTTTTATTTTTGGGATATTTTTATATTGCACGGATAAGTCAGGAAACAGACAGAAAAATACTGTTTTTACTTTATTTCTACTAATTAACAGAAAGTATAGAGAGGGTACAGAAGTTTGTGCTTCGAGTTTCATCCATCTCATGCTCATCAAAAAGAATCCACTAACAAGGTTGATCAAGTCTTGTTAACAAACTCATTCCGATAATCATGAAACCGGAGAAATTTCGAATAACACTAAGTTACCTCAACGGGGATATGCACATCCCCTATAATAAGTATATCATATTTCTTTTTGATAGTAGGAAGAGGAAATTCAAAACCTCCAATTGTAATCGATGGAATTTTCCAATGGAGTTGATACTATGAACTTGAGGTTGTTTCCTCGGAAAGTGTACCATATGCTCATTACCATTAACATGAAATGTTACATTGCCTTTGTTGCAATCAATAACAGCCCCTGCAGTATTAAGAAAAGGTCTTCCAAGAATAATAGACATACTATCATCCTCGGGAATATCAAGAATAACGAAGTCCGTTAAAATAGTAACGTTTGCAACCACAACAGGCACATCCTCGCAGATACCGATAGGTATAGCGGTTGATTTATCAGCCATTTGCAAAGATATTTCAGTAGGTGTCAACTTATTCAAGTCAAGTCTACGATATAAAGAGAGAGGCATAACACTAACACCGGCTCCAAGATCACATAAAGCAGTTTTAATATAATTTCTTTTAATGGAGAAAGGTATAGTAGGTACTCCGGGGTCTCCAAGTTTCTTTGGTATTCCACCCTTAAAAGTATAATTAGCAAGCATGGTGGAAATTTCAGCTTCCGGTATCTTTCTTTTATTAGTGATGATATCCTTCATATATTTAGCATAAGGATTTGTTTTGAGCACATCAGTTAATCGCATACGCAAAAAGATAGGCCTAATCATTTCAGCAAAGCGCTCAAAATCCTCATCATCCTTTTTCTTGGATGGTTTTGGAGGAAAAGGCATGGGTTTCTGAACCCAAGGTTCCCTTTCTTTACCATGTTTCCTAGCAACAAAGTCTCTTTTATCATAAAGTTGATTCTTTGATTGTGGGTTATCAAGATCAACAGCAGGTTCAATTTCTACATCATTATCATTACTAGGTTGAGCATCATCATGAGCATCATCATTAATATTTTCACTAGGTTCATGTTCATTACCAGATTGTGTTTCAGCATCAGACATAGATATATTTGGATTATCAGGTGGTTCAGCAATAGGTTCACTAGAAGTTTGCATAGTTCTATCATTTTTCTTCTTCTTCTTTTTAGAAGAACTAGGAACATCAATATTATTTCTTTGAGAATCTCGCTCGATTCTCTTAAGTTGGCCTTCAGGATACAAAGGTTCCTGAGTCATTCTACCAGTTCTAGTAGCCACTCTAACAGCATAATCATTTTTCTTACTAGTCATTTCATCAAGCACTTCTTTTTGAGCTTTAAGTACTTGTTCTACTTGAGTGGTAACCATAGAAGCATGTTTGCTAACAAGTTTAAGTTCACCTTTAATATTAGCCATATAATCACCCAAGCGTCTAATCATATAAGCATTTTCTTTTAATTGTCTACCAAAATGAGCATTGAAGTCGTCTTGCTTAAACATAAAGTTATCAAACTCATCCAAGCACTGACTAGCAATTTTAGTAGGAGGGACTTCAGCTTTATCATATTTATAGAGAGAATTTACCTTTACTACCTGTGTCGGGATATCGGGATCAGGAGGTTCTTCAGTAAATAAAGAATTGAAATCATATGTTTCTTCAATAGGCGGTATATTAAGACCATGTATTTCTTCAATAGGAGGTAAATTCTTAACGTCTTCAGCTTTAATACCTTTCTCTTTCATAGATTTCTTTGCCTCTTGCATATCTTCGGGACTAAGGAATAGAACACCTCTCTTCTTCGGAGTTGGTTTAGGAATAGGCTCAGTAATTGGAGCAGGAGTTGGCTCAGGAGGTGCCCAATTATTTTCATTTGTCAACATATTATTCAATAGAATTTCAGCTTCATCCGGTGTTCTTTCCCTGAAAAGAGAACCAGCACAACTATCCAGGTAATCTCTGGAAGCATCGGTTAGTCCATTATAAAAGATATCAAGTATTTCAGGTTTCTTAAGAGGATGATCAGGCAAAGCATTAAGTAACTTGAGAAGCCTCCCCCAAGCTTGTGGGAGACTCTCTTCTTTAATTTGCACAAAGTTGTATATTTCCCTCAAAGCAACTTGTTTCTTATGAGCAGGGAAATATTTAGCAGAGAAGCAATAAATCATATCCTGGGGACTACGCACACAACCAAGATCAAGAGAATTAAACCATATCTTAGCATCACCCTTTAATGAGAACGGAAATATTTTGAGTATATAGAAGTAACGCGATCTCTCATCATTAGTAAACAGGGCAGCTATATCATTTAACTTAGTAAGATGTGCCACAACAGTTTCAGATTCATAGCCATAAAACGGATCAGATTCAACCAAAGTAATTATATCAGGATCAACAGAGAATTCATATTCCTTATCAGGAACACAAATAGGTGAAGTAGCAAAAGCAGGGTCGGGTTTCATTTTATCTCTAAGTGATTCTTTGTTCCATTTAATTAATAACCTCTTAAGCTCATATCTATCCTTGCAAGCTAAAATAGCGGCAGAAGATTCCATATCAAAAAGATAGCCCTCGGGAATAACAGGCATATTTTCATCATCGTATTCAGATTCAATAGTTTCTTTTTCTCTAGCCCTGGCAATTTGTTCATCAAGAAATTCACCAAGGGGCACAGTAGTATCAGACATAGCAGCAGTTTTATCATAAGTATCATGCATAGCAGAAGTGGTATCATCAATAACATGTGACATATCAGAACGAATAGCAGAAGCAGGTGTAGGTGTCGCTAGCTTACTCATAACAGAAGGTGAATCAAGTGCAGAGCTAGATGACAATTCCTTACCTCCCCTCGTAGTTGAGGGATAGATCTTGGTTTTTGGATCTCTCAAGTTCTTCATAATGATAAGCAGATATAAATCCCAAGTGACTCAAAGAATAGAGCTATGCTCCCCGGCAACGGCGCCAGAAATTAGTCTTGATAACCCACAAGTATAGGGGATCACAACAGCTTTCGAGGGTAGAGTATTTAACCCAAATTTATTGATTAGACACAAGGGGAGCCAAAGAATATTCTCAAGTATTAGCAGCTGAGTTGTCAATTCAACCACACCTGGAAACTTAGTATCTGCAGCAAAGTGTTTAGTAGCAAAGTAATATGATAGTGATGGTATCGACAACAAAAGTAAAGACAGCAAAAGTAATATTTTTGGTATTTTGTAGTGATTGTAACAGTAGCAGCAGAAAAGTAAATAAGCGAGAACCAGTATATGGAAAACTCGTAGGCACCGGATCAATGATGGATAATTATGCCGGATACGGTTCATCATGTAACAGTCATAACATAGGGTGACACAGAACTAGCTCCAATTCATCAATGTAATGTAGGCATGTATTTCGTATATAGTCATACGTGCTTGTGGAAAAGAACTTGCATGACATCTTTTGTCCTACCCTCCCGTGGCAGCGGGGTCCTATTGGAAACTAAGGGATATTAAGGCCTCCTTTTAATAGAGAGCCGGAACAAAGCATTAGCACATAGTGAATACATGAACTCCTCAAACTATGGTCATCACCGGGAGTGGTACCGATTATTGTCACTTCGGGGTTGCCGGATCATAACACATAGTAGGTGACTATAGACTTGCAAGATAGGATCAAGAACTCACATATATTCATGGAAACATAATAGGTTCAGATCTGAAATCATGGCACTCGGGCCCTAGTGACAAGCATTAAGCATAGCAAAGTCATAGCAACATCAATCTCAGAACATAGTGGATACTAGGGATCAAACCCTAACAAAACTAACTCGATTACATGATAAATCTCATCCAACCCATCACCGTCCAGCAAGCCTACGATGGAATTACTCACGCACGGCGGTGAGCATCATGAAATTGGTGATGGAGGATGGTTGATGATGACGACAGCGACGAATCCCCCTCTCCGGAGCCCCGAACGAACTCTAGATCAGCCCTCCCGAGAGGTTTTAGGGCTTGGCGGCGGCTTCGTGTCGTAAAACGCGATGATTTCTTCTCTCTGATTTTTTCTCTCCGAAAGCAAATATACAGAGTTGGAGTTGGCGTCGGAGGGCATCCAGGGGGCCCACGAGGTAGGGGCGCGCCCTGGGGGGGCATCCCCACCCTCGTGAGAAGGGTGTGGGCCCCCTGATCTTCATCTTTGGCGAGGATTTTTTATTATTTTTTCTAAGATGTTCCGTGGAGTTTCAGGTCATTCCGAGAATATTTGTTTTCTGCACATAAAACAACATCATGGCAATTCTGCTGAAAACAGTGTCAGTCCGGGTTAGTTCCATTCAAATCATACAAGTTAGAGTCCAAAACAAGGGAAAAAGTGTTTGGAAAAGTAGATACGACGGAGACGTATCAGTGAGCCTATGCCTTGGAAGAAGGACGACAAGCCTAGGCCATCAACAAAACCATCAACTTCTTCACCAACAAAGGAGACATAATCACATGGGTATGGGCACTCCCCTTGGCAACTGCCAAGCTTGGGGGAGTGCCCCGGTATCATATCACCATCACTTCTATCTTTACCGTTTTTCTTAGTTCGATCCTTTTGGTAATATCTTGATCTAGTAGAATAAAGTTTTAGTATGATCTAGTTGTGAGTTTTGCTTTATGATCCTTCTATGTAATCGAGTCCGTGAGCTATATATAATAAAGATTAGTGTTGAGTCAAGGGCTTGATTATTCTGCCATGATCTTGAGGGAATAAAATAAAAGAGAAAGAATAAAAATAAATAAAAGAGATCATATGGATCTTATGGAGAGTAATGAGCTCACATAGAAAGAGTATGATGAATAAAAGTTGTTGAGAGTTGACAAACATAGTTTTGGTCATTGTTGCAGTTAATAGGAAGTAATAAAGAAAGAGGGGTCTTCACATATAAATATACTATCTTGGACATCTTTTATGATTGTGGGCACTCATTAAAATATGACATGCTAAAGAGTTGACGTTGGACAAGGAAGACAACATAATGGGTTATGTTTTCTTACATCTGAGATAAATTATATTGTCATGGATCATCCAACATGATTGAGCTTGCCTTTCCCCCTCATGCTAGCCAAATTCTTTGCACCAAGTAGAGATACTACTTGTGCTTCCAAATATCCCTAAACCCAGTTTTGCCATGAGAGTCCACCATATCTACCTATGGATTGAGTAAAATCCTTCAAGTAAGTTGTCATCGGTGCAAGCAATAAAAATTGCTCTATAAATATGTATGACTTATTAGTGTGGGAGAAAATAAGCTTTATACGATCGTGTGATATGGAAGAAATAAAAGCGACGGGCTGCATAATAAAGGTCCATATCACAAGTGGCAATATAAAGTGACGTTCTTTCGCATTAAGATTTTGTGCATCCAACCATAAAAGCGCATGACAACCTCTGCTTCCCTCTGCGAAGGGCCTATCTTTTACTTTTATCTCCTACCTCGCATAAGAGACATGGTGATCTTCACTTTTCCTTTTTACATTTCATCTTTTGGCAAGCGCAACATGTTGGAAAGATCCTGGTATATATGGCTAATTGGATGTGAGTTTTCATGAATTATTATTGTTGACATCACCCTTGAGGTAAAATGTTGGGAGGCAAAACTATAAGCCCCTATCTTTCTCTGTGTCCGATTAAAACTCCATACCCATAAGTATTGTGTGAGTGTCAGCAATTGTGAAAGACTATATGATAGTTGAGTATGTGGACTTGCTGAAAAGCTCTTATATTGACTCTTTCGTATGTTATGATAAATTGCAATTGCTCCAACGACTGAGATTATAGTTTGTTAGTTGTCAATGAAGTTTATGATTCATACTTGAAATTGTGATTGAATTATTACTCTAGCATAAGAGATCATATGTCAAGAATTATATAAGTTGCTATTCTAAGAATTATCATGATGCCCTCATGTCCGTATTTTATTTTTATCGACACCTCTATCTCTAAACATGTGGACATATTTTTTCGATTTTGGCTTTCGCTTGAGGAAAAGTGAGGTCTAAGCTTGGGGGAGTTGATACGTCCATTTTGCATCATGCTTTTATATTGATATTTATTGCATTATGGACTGTTATTACACATTATGTCACAATACTTATGCCTATTCTCTCTTATTTTACAAGGTTTACATAAAGAGGGAGAATGCCTGCAGCTGGGATTCTGGGCTGGAAAAGGAGCAAATATTAGAGACCTATTCTGCACAGCTCCAAAAGTCCTTAAACATCACGGAAGTCATTTCAGAATATATAAAAAATACTGAGCGCAAGAAGTTCCAGAGGGGGGCCACACCCTGCCCACGAGGGTGGGGGGCGCGCCCCCTGCCTCATGGGCCCCCTGGTGGCCCTTCGATGCCCATCTTCTACTATATGGAGTCTTTCAACGAGGAAAAAAATCATAAGCCAGCTTTCGGGACGAGACTCCGCCGCCACGAGGCGGAACCTTGGCGGAACCAATCTAGGGCTCCGGCGGAGCTGTTCTGCCGGGGAAACTTCCCTCCGGGAGGGGGAAATCATCGCCATCGTCATCACCAATGGTCCTCTCATCGGGAGGGGGTCAATCTCCATCAACATCTTCACCAGCACCATCTCCTCTCAAACCCTAGTTCATCTCTTGTACCCAATTCTTGTCTCCAAGTCTAGGATTGGTACCTATGGGTTGCTAGTAGTGTTGATTACTCCTTGTAGTTGATGCTAGTTGGTTTATTTGGTGGAAGATCATATGTTCAGATCCTATATGCACATTAATATTATGAACATGAATATGCTTTTTGAGTAGTTACGTTTGTTCCTGAGGACATGGGAGAAGTCTTGCTATTAGTAGACATGTGAATTTGGTATTCGTTTGATATTTTGATGAGATATATGTTGTCTCTCCTCTAGTGGTGTTATGTGAACGTCGACTACATGACACTTCACCATTATTTGGGCCTAGAGGAAGGCATTGGGAAGTAATAAGTATATGATGGGTTGCTAGAGTGACAGAAGCTTAAACCCTAGTTTATGCGTTGCTTCGTAAGGGGCTGATTTGGATCCATATGTTTCATGTTATGGTTAGGTTTACCTTAATACTTTTGTTGTAGTTGCGGATGCTTGCAATAGAGGTTAATCATAAGTGGGATGCTTGTCCAAGTAAGGGCAGTACCCAAGCACCGGTCTACCCACATACCAAACTATCAAAGTACCGAATGTGAATCATATGATCGTGATGAAACCTAGCTTGACGATATTCCCATGTGTCCTCGGGAGCGCTTTACGTCATATAAGAGTTTGTCCAGGCTTGTCCTTTGCTACAAAAAGGATTGGGCCACCTTGCTGCACTTTATTTACTTTTGTTACTTGTTGCTCGTTACCAATTATCTTATCACAAAACTATATGTTACCTATAATTTCAGTGCTTGCGGAGAATACCTTGCTGAAAACCGCTTATCATTTCCTTCTGCTCCTCGTTGGGTTCGACACTCTTACTTATCGAAAGGACTACGATAGATCCCCTATACTTGTGGGTTATCAGTGGAGGAGGCAAAAAGGGAGGCACAAAAGGAGATGGAGGACATGACGGCTAAGCTATTGGAGGAGGAGAGGAACCAGAACGACAGCGCTAACCGGGCCCTATACGAGCTCATCGTGGTACGTTTCTCGTGCATATTAGCCCAATCATGCACGTAATGTTCCATTACTATCTAATATGACTGACTCGTGAGAACCAAATGTGCAGACCATGTGCGAGAAAAATGGTCAGCCCGCTCCGCCGATGCCCCAGATTGCTCCGGCGAACACGGTGAGTTTGATTTGGATGGTCGTTGCTTACTACTATTCACATTTCAGTTTGCGAACTTGCTAACGAGACATTATTGGAAATGATCTTTGGTGCAACATGGCTCCCGACAAGCATCGACCACTCCTTCTGCCAACGCCGGAACCCCGACCGGTCCTTCACCTCCGTCTGGCACTGGCGCAGCCCCGACCATTCCTACACCTCCGTGATAACGGTATTTTTCTTCTTATTTAGCGTGTTTAGTCCATTTATGACATAATTTAGCCTATTTAGTCCACAAATGACATAATAAGATGAAGAAAATCAAGGAAGAGGAAGGAAAGAAGGAATAGGAAGAAAAGAAGAAGAAGAATACTAGAAGAAGATGAAGAAGATCTTCTTCTTTTCTTCTTCTTCTAGTCTTCTTCTCCTCCTCCTCCTCCTCCTCCTCCTCCTCCTCCTCCTTCTTCTTCTAGTTTTCTTCTTCTTCTTCTTTTTCTTCTCCAAAATGAAGTTATCTCTAAGTTATATCAAAAATGGCATAATATGCTTAGTTAGGTCAAAAATGGCATAATTAGCTAGGTAAGCTCAAAATTGGAATTTTTCTTCTTATTTAGCCTATTTAGTCCATTTATGACATAATTTAGCCTATTTAGTCCACAAATGACATAATAAGATGAAGAAAATAAAGGAAGAGGAAGAAAAGAAGGAATAGGAAGAAAAGAAGAAGAAGAAGAAAACTTAGGGTCTTCTTTTCTTCTTCTTCTTCTTCTTCTTCTTCTTTTCTTCTTATTCTTCTTCTTCTAGTCTTCTTCTTCTTCTTCTTCTAGTCTTCTTCTTCTTCTTCTTCTCCAAAATGAAGTAAGCTCTAAGTTATATCTCATAATATGCTTAGTTAGGTCAAAAATGGCATAATTAGCTAGGTAAGCTAAAAATGGAATTTTTCTTCTTATTTAGCCTATTTAGTCCATTTATGACATAATTTAGCCTATTTAGTCCACAAATGACATAATAAGATGAAGAAAATCCAGGAAGAGGAAGAAAAGAAGAAGAAGAAAGAAGAAGAAGAAGTTCTTCTTCTAGTCTTCTTCTTCTTCTTCTTCTTCTAGTTTTCTTCTTATTCTCCAAAATGAAGTTAGCTCTAAGTTATATAAAAAATGGCATAATATGCTTAGTTCACTAAAATGACACAATTAGCTAGGTTAGCGTCATTTTACCTAAGTATGCTTACTTCTTCTTCTTCATCATCATTTTCTTCTTATTCTTCTGATTCTAGTCTTCTTCTTCTAACTTTCTTGTTTCTCATTTTGCAAATTTAATTCACTATATGGAAGCTTGCATGGATGGAGTGCTTGTTTCCCTTTTCTTTTTTTCGTTTGTATCGATAAAAATGTGGAACTTTGTTATATGGATGCATGCATGGAACAATGTGTTGGATGAACATTGTGATGTTACTGTAATATGTATGGATGGAACTCTATTTCATATTATGTATGTATGTTGTCATGGATGGAGTTATGTGTTGGATACATCATATGTCTGTTGTGCATGTGAAAAAATATATATGTATATCTGTGTGTGAATTCCTGTGAAATTAAATGGATTCAAATAAAAACAGGGGATATGTAGCATCTTTGCCGTTTGCTAGCGGACGGTGAAGCTCTTTGCCGTTTGCTAGCAGACGGCAAAGAGGACATGTGGCAACTACCTGTACTGCCTAGCTGAGCTCTTTGTTGTCTGTCAGTGGACGACAAAGAGCTTTGACTCTTTGTCGTCCGCTGGCAGACGATAAAGAGCGCCGTTAACCCCCTAACGGCACTCACGCCACCGCACTGTCGTCCGTTGTCTTTGCCGTCTACTGGCCTCGGATGGCGGATGGCAAAATCCTTTGTCGTCCGTTTACAGGAAGTGGACGGCAAAGAAGGCCTTTGCTGGCACATGTTCAGACGGACAGTTTGCCGTCTGCTGGCGGACGGCAAAGACGTTTGCCGTCCGCCATGGCAGACGGCAAAGAAGCTGATTCCAGTAGTGAGCCAGTCTGGAGCCATCAAGGCTCTCTTGATAAAAAGTCCCCTCCTGGTATATGGTGGACAATTCTTCATCTTCGTGGAAGCCGGGGTCATCATCTTGACGATATACCCCCGGCTCAAGCAGGGAAACTTAGCGTTTCAAGCCAATGCCTTCACCTTTGTTCAAATATATCAAACATCATTTGAAAAGGATAAAATGAATTGCTCAGATGGACGAGGAGGTTCAGGGAGACTTACTATTTCAGCAGGTTTGTAGTAAGACAAACCGTCTATGAACTTTTGCTTCGTGAAATCTGCTGGTTCTCCCTTGTATATGCCAGCCAGGGCTGCGCCAAAAGCTGCTTGGTCCTTGAAGCCGAATTGATCAGTTGGCGTCATCGGTTCTGTTGTTACATACACAATGAATGTTAGCGATGCCATAGGGGATGGATTTTTTGTTGGGAAACGTTTCAAAGAAAACCAAAAATTTCTACGCACACGCAAGATCTATCCATGGAGATGCATAGCTACAAGAGGGGAAGAGCATCTACATACCCTTGTAGATCGCTAAGCGAAAGCGTTTATCAACGCGGTTGATGTAGTCGTCCACCTTCATGATCCATCCCGATCAAGTACCAAACGTACGGCACCTCCATGTTCAGCACACGTTCAGCTCGATGACGTCCTCGCCTTCTTGATCCAGCAAGAGGGGCGAAGTAGTAGATGAGTTCCGGTAGCACGACAGCGTGGTGATGGTGGTGGTGAAATTATTTCCGTAGGGCTTCGCCAAGCACAACGGATTTAGAGCGGAGGAGATTAGAACCACATTGGGCTTCTAATTATGAGGATTAGAGGTAGCTAGGGCTAGCTCTAATTAGTCAACTAGGACCAACTAGAGGAGGCTCAAAAACTTGTGTTCTAGGGGCTAGCCCTGCTCCTCTATTTATATGTTGAGCCCTGGGGTCGTTAATTGGGGAGAGGGCCTCCCCAAAGTCGGGTTGGAATGCAAAGAAGAGTCCTTCTCGGACTCCAGGGCCAAACGCCACGGTTCCTGGCGTTTACATAAACGCCACAGACTACGGCGTCTAGCCCAGGGGGTAGACGCTAGGAACCTTGGCATCTAGCCCATGCCCTCGGAGAAAACCCCTTTGTGCACTGTCTTAAGGCCTCATGGGCCTTACCCCTTGGCCCAACCATATCATCCTATGTATCAATCTTTACCTCCGGACCATTCTGGAGCTCCTCGTCATGTCCGTGATCCCATTTGGAACCCCGAACAACATTTGGTCACCAACATACATAACTCATATAATACTATATCGTCAACGAATGTTAAGCGTGCGGACTCTACGGGTTCGAGAATGATGTAGACATGACCGAAAAGCTTCTCCGGTCAATAACCAATAGCGGGACCTGGATGCCTATATTGGTTCCTGCATATTCTATGAAGATCTTTATTGATCGAACCTTTATGACAACACACGTAGTTCCCTTTGTCTGTCGGTATGTTACTTGCCCGAGATTCGATCGTTGGTATCTCCATACCTAGTTCAATCTTGTTACCGGCAAGTCTCTTTATTCGTTCCGTAATACATCGTCTTGTAACTAACTCCTTAGTCACTTTGCTGCAAGCTTCTTGTGATGTTGTATTACTGAGAGGGCCCGGAGATACCTCTCCGTCATACAGAGTGACAAATCCCAATCTCGATTCACGCCAACTCAACAGATACCTTCAGAGATACCTGTAGAGCACCTTTATGATCACCTGGTTACGTTGTGACGTTCGATAGCACACAAGGTATTCCTCCGATATCCAAGAGTTGCATGATCTCATGGTCGAAGGAATATGTATTTGACATTAAGAAAGCAGTAGCAAAAACTGAACGGTCATATGCTACGCTAACGGATGGGTCTTGTCCATCACATCATTCTCCTAATGATGTGATCCCGTTATCAAGTGACAACACATGTCTATGGTTAGAAAACCTTAACCATCTTTTGATCAACGAGCTAGTCTAGTAGAGGCTTACTAGGGACTTAGTATTTGTTTATGTATTCATATATGTATTTAAGTTTCCAGTCAATACAATTCTAGCATGAATAATAAACCTTTATCATGAATAAGCAAATATGATAATAACCAATTCATTATTGCCTCTAGGGCATATTTCCAACATTTTTCGATCAATGGTCGTCGCTATCATGTCTATGATGGTAAGGCCATTGTTTGTCAAGCACCTCACCTGGGCGTCGAGGCGTGCCATGCCAGAGTCATCCTTTTTAGCGGTGCTCCGTAGCCTCCAATTAAAACGCTTCTTCAGAGGATCCGAGGAGAATGTCGGGAGCCCGGGCCGAACTAGGTCATGCAGCGGGACATCGGCCATATAGAACCACTTGGACGCCCACGTGTCGGCATCCTCTCGAGGGGTGCCTGTGGGGTAGCCAGTCCCGACTATTCGACAGACCTTGACCGCTCCTACTTCATGGAGTCTCCCTCCCCGAGAGCAAGGCATCACACAAAAATACTTCCTCCACAGCCCGAAGTGGGTTGTGCATCCGATGTACATTTCGCAAAGGGCGACGAATCCCGCAATGTGTAAAATTGAATTGGGAGTCGGGTGGTGGAGTTGGATCCCGTAAAATTCAAGTAGGTCCCGAAGGAAGGTGTGGATAGGAAATCCCAGGCCACGGAGGAGAAAGGGAACAATGCATGCCGGTCATCCCCATGAGGGATGGGGTGGCGGTCGGCATGCACCTGCCCATCTACGAAGATTAAGCTTGGATGGGTGGAGGCCAGATCTAGATCCGGAAAATAAGCTTGGGTGGCAAGACGATCCAGCTGAAGGCGGGTAATGGAGAAGCTTCCCAGTCACCCTTGAGGGAGCCGTGGGGGCGCTTGGAGGAGCCTGCGTCGTTCAAAATTTTCCTACGTGTCACCAAGATCTATCTATGGAGTCATCTAGCAACTAGGGAGGAGTGGATCTACATACCCTTGTAGATCGCGCGCGGAAGCGTTCAAGAGAACGGGGTTGATGGAGTCGTACTCGTCGTGATCCAAATCACCGATGATCCTAGCGCCGAACGGACGGCACCTCCGCGTTCAACACACGTACGGAGCAGCGACATCTCTTCCTTCTTGATCCAGCAAGGGGGGAGGAGGGGTTGATGGAGATCCAGCAGCATGACGGCGTGGTGGTGGAAGTAGCGGGATTCCAACAGGGCTTCGCCAAGCGCTGCGGGAGGAGGGAGATGTGTCATGGGAGGGAGAGGGAGGCGCCAGGGCTTAGGTATGGTTGCCCTCCCTTCCCCCCACTATATATAGGGCCAAGGGAGAGGGGGGGCGCAGCCTTGGCCCTTCCTCCAAGGAAGGGTGCGGCCAGGGAGGAGTCCCTCCTCCCCAAGGCACCTCGGAGGTGCCTTCCCCCTTTAGGACTCTTCCTTTCTCTTATCTCTTGGCGCATGGGCCTCTTGGGGCTGGTGCCCTTGGCCCATACAGGCCAAGGCGCACCTCCTACAGCCCATGTGCCCCCCGGGGCAGGTGGCCCCACCCGGTGGACCCTCGGGACCCTTCCGGTGGTCCGGTACAATACCGTGACCCCGAAACTTGTCCCGATAGCCGAAATAGCACTTCCTATATATAATTCTTTACCTCCGGACCATTCCGGAACTCCTCGTGACGTCCGGGATCTCATCCGAGACTTCGAACAACTTTCGGGTTACCGCATACTTATATCTCTATAACCCTAGCGTCACCGAACCTTAAGTGTGTAGACCCTACGGGTTCGGGAGACATGCAGACATGACCGAGATGACTCTCCGGTCAATAACCAACAGCGGGATCTGGATACCCATGTTGGCTCCCACATGTTCCACGATGATCTCATCGGATGAACCACGATGTCAAGGACTTAATCAATCCCGTATACAATTCCCTTTGTCTAGCGGTACGATACTTGCCCGAGATTCGATCGTCGGTATCCCGATACCTTGTTCAATCTTGTTACCGGCAAGTCTCTTTACTCGTTTCGTAACACATCATCCCGTGATCAACTCCTTGATCACATTGTGCACATTATGATGATGTCCTACCGAGTGGGCCCAGAGATACCTCTCCGTTTACACAGAGTGACAAATCCTAGTCTCGATTCGTGCCAACCCAACAGACACTTTCGGAGATACCCGTAGTGGACCTTTATAGTCACCCAGTTACGTTGTGACGTTTGGCACACCCAAAGTATTCCTACGGTATCCGGGAGTTGCACAATCTTATGGTCTAAGGAAATGATACTTGACATTAGAAAAGCTATAGCGAACGAACTACACGATCTTTGTGCTAGGCTTAGGATTGGGTCTTGTCCATCACATCATTCTCCTAATGATGTGATCCCGTTATCAACGACATCCAATGTCCATGGTCAGGAAACCGTAACCATCTATTGATCAACGAGCTAGTCAACTAGAGGCTTACTAGGGACATGGTGTTGTCTATGTATCCACACATGTATCTGAGTTTCCTATCAATACAATTCTATCATGGATAATAAACGATTATCATGAACAAGGAAATATAATAATAACTAATTTATTATTGCCTCTAGGGCATATTTCCAACAGTCTCCCACTTGCACTAGAGTCAATAATCTAGTTCACATCGCCATGTGATTAACACTCACAGGTCACATCGCCATGTGACCAACATCCAAAGAGTTTACTAGTGTCACTAAACTAGTTCACATCATCATGTGATTAAGGCTCAATGAGTTCTGGGGTTTGATCATGTTTTGCTTGTGAGAGAGGTTTTAGTCAACGGGTCTGCAACAATCAGATCCGTATGTACTTTGCAAATCTCTAGGTCATATTATAAATGCAGCTACTACGCTATATTTGGAGCTATTCCAAATAACTGTTCTACTATACAAATCCAGTTTACTACTCAGAATAATCTGGATTAGTGTCAAAGTTTGCATCGGCGTAACCCTTTACGACGAACTCTTTTACCACCTCCATAATCGAGAAAATTTCTTAGTCCACTAGTTACTAAGGATAACTTTGACCGCTGTCTCGTGATCCATTCTTGGATCACTCTTGTACCCCTTGACTGACTCATGGCAAGGCACATTTCAGGTGCGGTACACAGCATAGCATACTGTAGGGCCTATGTCTTAAGCATAGGGGACGACCTTCGTCCTTTCTCTCTATTCTGCCGTGGTCGAGCTTTAAGTCTTAACTTCATACCTTACAACTCAGGCAAGAACTCCTTCTTTGACTGATCCATCTTGAACACCTTCAAGATCATGTCAAGGTATGTGCTCATTTGAAAGTACCATTAAGCGTTTTGATCTATCCTTATAGATCTTGATGCTCAATGTTCAAGTAGCTTAATCCAGGCTTTACATTGAAAAAACACTTTCCAAATAACCCTATATGCTTTCCAGAAATTCTACGTCATTTCTGATCAACAATATGTCAACAACATATATTCATCAGAAATTCTATAGTGCTCCCACTCACTTCTTTGGAAATACAAGTTTCTCATAAACTTTGTATAAACCCAAAATCTTTGATCATCTCATCAAAGCGTACATTCCAACTCCGAGATGCTTACTCCAGTCCCTAGAAGGATTGCTGGAGCTTTGCATACTTATTAGCATCTTTCAGGATTGACAAAACCTTCCGGTTGTATCACATACAACCTTTCCTCAAGAAAATCGTCGAGGAAACAATGTTTTGACATCCTATCTGCAAGATTGCAGTAATCGCTAATATAATTCCAACAGACTCTTAGCATCGCTACGAGTGAGAAAGTCTCATCATAGTCAACTCCTTGAACTTGTCGGAAAAAATCTTAACGACAAGTCGAGCTTTCTTAATGGTGATACTTACCATCACTGTCCGTCTTCCTTTTAAAATCCATCTGTACTCAACAGCCTTACGACCATCAAGTAGTTCTGTCAAAGTCTACACTTTGTTTCCATACATGGATCCTCTCTCGGATTTTATGGCCTCGAGCCATTTATCGGAATCCGGGCCCACCATCGCTTCTCCATAGCTCGTAGGTTCATTGTTGTCTAGCAACATGACTTCCAAGACAGGATTACGTACCACTCTGAAGCAGTACGCATCCTTGTCATCCCACGAGGTTTGGTAGTGACTTGATCTAAAGTTTCATGATCACTATCATAAGCTTCCACTTTAATTGGTGTAGGTGCCACAGGAACAACTCCCTGTGCCCTGTCACACACTAGTTGAAGAGACGGTTCAATAACCTCATCAAGTCTCCACCATCCTCCCACTCAATTCTTTCGAGAGAAACTTTTCCTCGAGAAAGGACCCGATTCTAGAAACAATCCCTTATTGCTTTCGGATCTGAGACAGGAGGTATACCCAACTGTTTTGGGTGTCCTATGAAGATGCATTTATCCGCTTTGGGTTCGAGCTTATCAGCCTGAAACTTTTTCGCATAAGCGTCGCAGCCCCAAACTTTTAAGAAATGACAGCTTAGGTTTCTCTAAACCATAGTTCATACGGTGTCATCTCATCGGAATTACATGGTGCCCTATTTAAAGTGAATGCGGTTTGTCTCTAATGCCTAACCCATAAACTATCGTGGTAATTCGATAAGAGACATCATGGTATGCATCATATTCAATAGGGTGCAGTTATGATGTTCGGACACACCATCACACTATGGTGTTCCAGGCCGTATTAGTTGTGAAACAATTTCCACAATGTCTTAATTCTATGCCAAACTCGTAATTCAGATATTCATCTCTATGATCATATCATAGATCTTTTATCCTCTTGTCACGACGATCTTTCAACTTCACCCTGAAATTACTTGAACCTTTCAATAATTCAGACTCGTGATTCATCAAGTAAATATACTCAACATCTACTCAAATCATCTGTGAAGTAAGAACATAACGATATCCACTACACGCCTCAGCACTCATTGGACTGCACACATCAAAATGTATTACTTCCAACAAGTTGCTTTCTAGTTCCATTTTACTGAAAACGAGGCTTTCAGTCATCTTGCCCATGTGGTATGATTTGCATGTCTCAAGTGATTCAAAATCAAGTGAGTCCAAACGATCCATCTGTATAGAGTTTCTTCATGCATATCTACCAACAAACATGGTTCGCATGTCTCAATCCTTTCAAAAACGAGTGAGCCCAAAGATCCATCAACATGGGGCTTCTTCATGCGTTTTATACCGATATGACTTACGTGGGAGCGCCACAAGTAGGTGGTACTATCATTACTATCTTATATCTTTTGGCATGAACATGTGTATCACTACGATCGAGATTCAACAAACCATTCATTTTAGGTGTAAGACCATTGAAGGTATTATTCAAATAAACAGAGTAACCATTATTCTCCTTAAATGAATAACCGTATTGTGATAGACATAATCCAATCATGTCTATGCTCAACACAAACACCAATCTCGATGGTAGAGGGAGCGTGCGATGTTTGATCATATCAAGCTTGGAAAAACCTCCAACACATATTGCCAGCTCACCTTTAGCTAGTCTCCGTTTAC
Source organism: Triticum dicoccoides (assembly GCF_002162155.2). NCBI lineage: Eukaryota > Viridiplantae > Streptophyta > Magnoliopsida > Poales > Poaceae > Triticum > Triticum dicoccoides. The sequence goes on along the minus strand of NC_041384.1, from coordinate 487,523,743 downwards.
TCCGCAGCCTTTTATTTCGAGTTTACTAACATTTAGCAACCGAACCGGTATCTAATACCATGGTGCTACTAGGAGTACTAGTAAAGTACACATTAACACAATGTATATCCAATATACTCCTATTGACCTTGCCAGCCTTCTCATCTACCAAGTATCTAGGGTAATTCTGCTCCAGTGGCTGGTCCCCTTATTACAGAAGCACTTAGTCTCGGGTTTGGGTTCAACCTTGGGTTTCTTCACTAGAGCAGCAGCTCATTTGCCGTTTCATGAAGTATCCCTTCTTGCCCTTGCCCTTCTTGAAACTAGTGGTTTCACCAACCATCAACAATTGATGCTCCTTCTTGATTTCTACTTTTGTGGTGTCAAACATCGCGAATATCTTAAGGATCATCATATATGTCCCTGATATATTATAGTTCATCACGAAGCTCTAGCAGCTTGGTGGTAATGACTTCGGAGAAACATCACTATCTCATTTGGAAGATCAACTCCCACTCGATTCAAATGATTGTTGTACTCAGACAATCTGAGCACAAGCTCAACAATTGAGATTTTCTCCCTTAGTTTGTGGGCTATGAAAATCGTCGGAGGTCTTATACCTCTTGACGTAGGCACGAGCCTGAAATCCCAATTTCAGCCCTCGAAACATCTCATATGTTTTGCGACATTTCAAAACGTCTTCGGTGCCTCAACTCCAAGCCGTTTAACTGAACTATCACGTAGTTATCAAAATGTGTATGTCAGATGTTCGCAACATCCATAGACAACGTTCGAGGTTCAACACACTGAGCGGTGCATTAAGGACATAAGCCTTCTATGAAGCAATGAGGTCAATCCTCAGTCTACGGACCTAGTCCCCATAATTGCTACTATCAACTTTCAACTAAATTTTCTCTAGGAACATATCTAAACAGTAGAACTGAAGCGCGAGCTACGACATAATTTGCGAAGACCTTTTGACTATGTTCAGGATAATTAAGTTCATCTTATGAACTCCCACTCAGATAGACATCCCTCTAGTCATCTAAGTGATTACATGATCCGAGTCAACTAGGTCGTGTCCGATCATCACGTGAGACGGACTAGTCATCATCGGTGAACATCTTCATGTTGATCGTATCTACCATACGACTCATGCTCGACCTTTCGGTCTCTTGTGTTCCGAGGCCATGTCTGTACATGCTAGGCTCGTCAAGTCAACCTAAGTGTTTTGCATGTGTTCCGAGGCCATGTCCGTACATGCTAGGCTCGTCAACACCAGTTGTATTCGAACGTAAGAATCTATCACACCCGATCATCACGTGGTGCTTCGAAACAACGAACTTTCGCAACGGTGCATAGTTAGGGGGAACACTTTCTTGAAATTTTAACGAGGGATCATCTTATTTACTACCATCGTTCTAAGCAAATAAGATGTATAAACATGATAAACATCACATGTAATCAAATAGTGACATGATATGGCCAATATCATATTGCTCCTTTTGATCTCCATCTTCGGGGCTCCATGATCATCATCGTCACCGGCATGACACCATGATCTCCATCATCATGATCTCCATCATCGTGTCTTCATGAAGTTGTCTCGCCAACTATTACTTCTACTACTACAGCTAACAGTTAGCAATAAAGTAAAGTAATTACATGACGTTTATGTTGACCAGCAGGTCATAAATAAATAAAGACAACTCCTATGGCTCCTGCCGGTTGTCATACTCATCGACATGCAAGTCGTGATTCCTATTACAAGAACATGATCAATCTCATACATCACATATTATTCATCACATTCTTCTTGGCCATATCACATCACATAGCATACCCTGCAAAAACAAGTTAGACGTCCTCTAATTGTTGTTTGCATGTTTTACGTGGCTGCTATGGGTTTCTAGCAAGAACGTTTCTTACCTACGCAAAAACCACAACGTGATATGCCAATTGCTATTTACCCTTCATAAGGACCCTTTTCATCAAATCCGATCCGACTAAAGTGGGAGAGACAGACACCCGCTAGCCACCTTATGCAACTAGTGCATGTCAGTCGGTGGAACCAGTCTCACGTAAGAGTACGTGTAAGGTCGGTCCGTGCCGCTTCATCCCATAATGCCTCCGAATCAAGATTGGACTAGTAACGGCAAGCATATTGAACAAAATCAACGCCCACAACTACTTTGTGTTCTACTCGTGCATAGAAACTACGCATAGACCTAGCTCATGATGCCACTGTTGGGGAACGTAGCATAAATTCAAAATTTTCCTACGTGTCACCAAGATCTATCTATGGAGTCATCTAGCAACGAGGGAGGAGTGGATCTACATACCCTTGTAGATCGCGCGCGGAAGCGTTCAAGAGAACGGGGTTGATGGAGTCGTACTCGTCGTGATCCAAATCACCGATGATCCTAGCGCCGAACGGACGGCACCTCCGCGTTCAACACATGTACGGAGCAGCAACGTCTCTTCCTTCTTGATCCAGCAAGGGGGGAGGAGAGGTTGATGGAGATCCAGCAGCATGACGGCGTGGTGGTGGAAGTAGCAGGATTCCAACAGGGCTTCGCCAAGCGCTGCGGGAGGAGGGAGATGTGTCATGGGAGGGAGAGGGAGGTGCCAGGGCTTAGGTATGGTTGCCCTCCCTTCCCCCCGCTATATATAGGGCCAAGGGAGAGGGGGGTGGTGCAGCCTTGGCCCTTCCTCCAAGGAAGGGTGCGGCCAGGGAGGAGTCCCTCCTCCCCAAGGCACCTCGGAGGTGCCTTCCCCCTTTAGGACTCTTCCTTTCTCTTATCTCTTGGCGCATGGGCCTCTTGGGGCTGGTGCCCTTGGCCCATGCAGGCCAAGGCGCACCCCCTACAGCCCATGTGGCCCCCGGGGCAGGTGACCCCACCCGGTGGACCCCCGGGACCCTTTCGGTGGTCCCGGTACAATACCGGTGACCCCGAAACTTGTCCCGATAGCCGAAATAGCACTTCCTATATATAATTCTTTACCTCCGGACCATTCCGGAACTCCTCGTGACATCCGGGATCTCATACGGGACTCCGAACAACTTTCGGGTTACCGCATACTTATATCTCTATAACCCTAGCGTCACCGAACCTTAAGTGTGTAGACCCTACGGGTTCGGGAGACATGCAGACATGACCGAGATGACTCTCCGTTCAATAACCAACAGCGGGATCTGGATACCCATGTTGGCTCCCACATGTTCCACGATGATCTCATCAGATGAACCACGATGTCAAGGACTTAATCAATCCCGTATACAATTCCCTGTGTCTAGCGGTACGATACTTGCCCGAGATTCGATCGTCGGTATCCCGATACCTTGTTCAATCTCGTTACCGGCAAGTCTCTTTACTCGTTTCATAACACATCATCCCGTGATCAACTCCTTGATCACATTGTGCACATTATGATGATGTCCTACCGAGTGGGCCCAGAGATACCTCTCCGTTTACACGGAGTGACAAATCCCAGTCTCAATTCGTGCCAACCCAACAGACACTTTCGGAGATACCCATAGTGCACCTTTATAGGCACCCAGTTACGTTGTGACGTTTGGCACACCCAAAGTATTCCTATGGTATCCGGGAGTTGCACAATCTCATGGTCTAAGGAAATGGTACTTGACATTAGAAAAGCTATAGCGAACGAACTACACGATCTTTGTGCTAGGCTTAGGATTGGGTCTTGTCCATCACATCATTCTCCTAATGATGTGATCCCGTTATCAACGACATCCAATGTCCATGGTCAGGAAACCGTAACCATCTATTGATCAACGAGCTAGTCAACTAGAGGCTTACTAGGGACATGGTGTTGTCTATATATCCACACATGTATCTGAGTTTCCTATCAATACAATTCTAGCATGGATAATAAACGATTATCATGAACAAGGAAATATAATAATAACTAATTTATTATTGCCTCTAGGGCATATTTCCAACATAACAGGCATGCCACAACCACATCGAAAAAGAAGGGAGAGGCCACCCTGCCTTGACTGAAGAGAGGAGCGCCGAATCACAACGCTGCTGAAGCTTACGCTCCACAATCAAGGTGGGCGAGCCTTGCCCACCGTGAATTGCCGCAGTCGGGCGAGAATATGGCTCCACTGCTGCCCTCTATTGCTCGGGCTTCGCCCTTCGACATCACGAGGGGAAGGAGAGGGATTAGGAGGGTAGCCGGAGGCGCGGTTTAAGTCTTTCGCCCATGTTGCAAGAGAGGCGGCGTTGGGGACAGGGACAGGGAGTTTGTTTCTAGATGAATAATGTAAAAGTTGTATATATAGTACATTAAACTTGCATATCCACGACAGGTGCAAAAGTAAGCAAAATATGTTGCAACTTTGGATTAAGATCAATCAAGGTTGAAATTTTTTTTGAATTACCTGGAAATTAGCATATGTGGAAAGAAAACAACGCGCAAGGAACCAACGGTAGGAACTCAAGCACATATTTGCTTTCTCTAGATATCCAGTGAGGAAAAGAACAAACTTGCGTTGTCTTGCTTTGTTTCAATTATCATATCTCAAAACGTGCGACGATATATATATTGGCTGTACCTAAACGCTGTATTGTGATCAGGGCCTGGCACTTGGGGTAAGAATGCTTTTCTTGCCGTGCCCTGTCAACCAAAAGCGTAGCTAATTATCAATATTTTTCTGCGGGAAAGCAAATTGTCAACCGTGCCGTGACTCGTGAGAAAGCGCACTTAATCGCGCCATTGAAATGCGGAGTGAAGTCTGTTTTCAACCTTGAGGTTGTAGATGTGGTTGAAAATGAACCCTAATCTTCAAATCCCTGAAATTTGTATCCTGTATTTATGATCCCGGTCTAATCCTGACCCTTAACCTGTTTGGCACACCGGGAAAACATCCATCCCACACAGGATCAAAGTCTGCTCTCACTTACATCTCTACCCCACATGCCATATCCATCCTGTGTCCCAGTCCCTTCCTCTCTCCTGGAATCAGCGCAGGCGCCTCGAAGCCATTGACGCGGCGGAACGGCAATACGTACTCGCCTTGTAGTTCTCCGATTCCATTGCTACGGCCATGCTCCGGTGTCCGCCAAGCTCTGCAGAACGCAGCCGCGCCTGCGACGTATTGCTTCGCACTGCTAGAGCTGTCGTTTATGGAGCAGCAGGAAGAAGCAAGGAGAACGAGTCCGACAAGTTTATGGATGCTACTCTGATCAGCGTACAGCCAGTCTGCGCAAATGAGAATTCAATCCTTGCAACGGATGCGACTATGCTCCAAGTGCTTAGTACAAATTCTAGTTCTAGTACTTACTACAATAGATAGAGAAACGTTCGAACCAATCTTCAGACCGGTGCTAGCTACTGATCGGATACGCCGGCCGGCGGCACTGCGAAAAAATACAAGCTTCATGAACGAACAACTTCATGTTTCTCCAAAACAAAAAACTTCATGTTTCTCCATGGACGCAGACCTGCGACCTCGTCCCTGGTGCGATCGTGCCCGTGGATGTGATGATTGTGATAAGTGGTCGTTGTTTGTCCTCCATGAGGTTTAGCCGCGGTGAGAAGCGTCGTCACAGCTGGCTGCATTGCATCTGCAGGAGGAGCGAACCGTCCAGATCAGGCCCGTGCTGGCCACGAACGAGCTCGGCTGCTCACTTCACGTTGTCGTAGGGGTGGCTAGCAATGGCACCAAACGTCCCTGGTTGCAGCGCTGAAGACATGAAGTCATGCCGTTGCCAGGCTGAGTGAGTGTACGTGAGGGCTTCGCGTCGACGAGGGCGACGAACTGGCCTGAGGCTATGCTGAGTACGGTGGTGATGTCGGATATATCGAGTGAGAAGATGGATGTAACGTGTGGGTCCACTTAGTCAGCGAGAGTAGGAAGTTATCTCAGTGGATTGTCTTTTTCTTGGTGTGCCAAATTGGTCTAAACTGATGCATAGTACAAACTTCAAGAATTTTAAGGTGAGGGTTTATTTCCGACGAGCACTACAATTTTAAGGTTTAAAACAAACTTCACTCTTGAAATGCGTATAGTTTTCTCTAGATTGTGTCGCTGTTGGTTCCCATATGTTTTTAGAAGAAAATAGCAACGGAATCCTTTTACGTCGTTGTCACGCTCGTTTAATGTAGGCCCGGTGTGATCCAGGTCATGATGATACGTGCAACCTGGAACCATACGGACGGCTGAGCAGGAACTAGACGCTAACCAGCGCTCACCCATCCTTTTCCAGGCGCATCTTTACCCTTTTTTTCTTCCATATATAAATAAAAAACAATTATGTGCTCCAGGTGAGTGCATGTTAGTCTGAAGCGCTTGTGTTTCGCACTGACCTCCCACATGCGTCGCGTCGGGACACCGCGGGAACGGATTTGTGCTGCACCTGAATACTAAATCATATACGGCCCTCTGGATCTTGAACTGGTACAAAACGGAATCGGGTCCAAAACAAATCAAAAAGGAATCTTGCACTCAGATCGCGATAACATGCTCGTTAAATAGTGCCAGATTTGAATAACGAAAACTTTTTTATCATCAAGTTGGTCAGTTTTGTCTTCTCTAAGGAAGACGGGCAGATTTAAATCTCAGGACCAGAGACACAGACAGTCACCGTGCGGCCGCGTTTTCATAGACAGGAAGAAAAAAACTGGATTGAGATTTGAAGGAACGGGCGTGGAAATCAATGCAGCGGGGACTCCAGTTAACCTTGGATTAGACGGCCGATCCTGCCAAGACGACGCCCTCGTGCCACTGATGGCTGATGGCTGAGTGTCTGGACCCGGTTTGCCCATGGGTGGCACGTCAGTCCGGCGCCCCTCGCGCTCAAACGGTGTGGGCCACGTCGAAACCAACGTCCGCAAAGGGAGCCGCCGCTGGCACGAGCTCAGTTTGGTGTCGAGGAGCGCTCCGGATCGTGTGGCTCTGTTTGAAACAAGCCTGCAGCTGTCACCGGAAAAAGGTGTCGACGTGATTGTCTGCGCGCAAGAACCCTGTTGCCCTGTCTTTGAAAGACAAGGGTGTGACAACGGTGTCAAAAAGAGAGTGAGAGAGTGGGTGGTGACAAATGGCTCTACTTGGGTGGGGCTTGGGAACCCTTGCACGGAGGAGGACATGGACTTCTTCTATGCCTCAACGATCATCATTTTGGGCAACGGTGCCAAAACATCTTTTTGGGATTCCTCATGGCTTCTTGTGCGGGAGGCCCTCCATGGAGATGCTTGGATTCTTAAGATCGGTCGCAACACCATTGTCTCCGATGCCCACATCCTCCAATTCTTCACGTTATGGATGCTTGTGCATGACCTACACTTGGATCAACAAACTGACGATGACATTATTTGGAAACACGCCAACGACGGGTCCTACTCCGCGGCCACCGCCTACAAGGCTCAGTTTCTTGGACTGACACTTTCGCCCATGGACTTTATGATCTGGAAGGCTTGGGCCCCTCCTAAGATCAAATTTTTTGCTTGGTTGGCTATCCAAGACCGGATTTGGACAGCCGACGGATTGGAGCGGCGCGGTTGGCAAAACTGTGGTCTTTGCCCGCTTTGCAATCGTGTTGGCGAGACGGGTGCACACCTCTTCTACAAATGCCGCTACACCATAAGGCTATGGAACTCGGTCATCCTTGAATTTGGTCTAGCACACATGGACACCTCCTCTTGGCATTTGGATGGATCTGTTTTGGAATGGTGGGAAAAGCGAACCTGCTTGCAAAACCCAAACCGACGAGCCCTGGCCTCACTTACAATGCTAGTCTCTTGAACGATCTGGAGCGAGCGTAATGCTCGGGTCTTCCGACACAAGAGCGCACCGCCTCCGGTCCTTCTTCGTGCTATTATCAACGATGTCAAGCTTTGGATTATCGCGGGAGCTAAAAAACTGGGGTGTATTCTTGTGCACGAGTAGTTGCCATGCCGGACATACGGGTCATTTTTAACACCCTAAAACACTTCTCTCTTATTTAATAAATGAGGCAAATCTTTTGCCTCCGTTTCAAAAAAAACAAACAAACAAATGGCTCTAATACCAGGCTGGAGTTGAATTGTCAGTTTCTAACGTACCAGCCCTGAGTTGAATTGCCATAGGTGAAAGCAGCCGTTTTTAGATCAGGGAAGGGAATTCGCATGCAGCCGGCTGAGCTGAGCAAGTTGTGGTAGATGGACGATAGACAACGCTCCTAAATAGAGGTCCAATGGAGCGCCCTCCTCCTCTTGAAACGAAACGAAACGCTCCGTGGCCGAATTTGCTCGGAAAACACCGAGTTGCCACGCTTATCTCCGTAAATGAACACGATAATATTTGAGCTGCGCCGTGAAAATGTTATAGTTTGATATATAAACATGTTTATTCATGTAAGGTTTACATTATGTTTTCAACTCATCCATACGAAAATAAGTTATACATTTGAGATTCTGGCCATGCTTAAAAGTCGCTTATTTATGAACCCAAGGGCATTGCACGGCAAGATTCACAAAATTAGAACTCTATACATTTGACATAAAACTCGGGACTACCACCAATACTACATGCTACTATCTCTTTAAGGTTTTTAATCATACAATGTTTGCTAACACCACTGTAAAAATTCATACTTTCTAACTTGTTTGACACATACAATGTTTGCTAACACTACTGTAAAAATACATATCGTTTTCTATGAATCATCGCAGATAAAACAAATCATCTTCAAAAAATAAAAATACGATAGCCATATAAACTAGCCTACGGAAACATCTTATACCATTGGACGGAGGTAATATTCTTTTTTGAATGGACCATTACAATATAACTAAAAAAATGCGTTTAACTGAGGAAATGCTCTTTCTAACATGACAATATAACCCGTTGAGCAACTAGACAGTTTGTTCAGATAAAAAATATGTAACTTAGAAACAAACGATACATTTTCCGCACAGATAAAATAGATATAATCCCGTTCAAATTTGTTCCATCTGCGTAAACCTAACAAAAACTGATCCCCTCCCTCCCTCCACAACAAAACAAATCTCCTTCCCCTTCCTCTTCCTCCTCCCCTCTCTCCTCTCCTCCCGTTCCATCGCCGGCGCCGCACCCTCGAATTCCGCGATGCCGAAGGGCGCCAAAAAGCGTGCGAAGCTCAAGAAGAAGCAGCAGGGGGGCCAGCCTGCCGGGTCCAACGGCGGCGCCACCACCACCACCAACGACAACGGAAGCAATAACTCGAGCCACGGCGACGCCGCCAGCGATGGAAACCACCTACTAATCAAACTTAACATTCCTCCCGGTACGCATGGCATCTACCCCTCCTCCCCCTCCCCCCCTCTTTAAGCCGGCGGCAGATCTGCGCCACGCCGCTTTCGGCACCAGCGGGGCGGCGGGAATCGCCTTTTGCGCTTGCGGCGAGGGTGGCATTCGTACGCCCTCCGCTGGCGCCGGCCGGCCCACGTTCCCACCGCCCGCTTTACGAGCTGTTCGCCTTTTCCGCCTCGCTTCCTTTCGTGCCCTATAAGATGATGGATGCGTGTGTGTTTCTGATGCCGTGTGCTTGTGTTCGGTGGTGGGCGCAGTGGATGCGAGCGAGGATTCGATGGAGAGCTCCGAGGAGATGGTGACGCCGAGGGCGGAGGCGGCCGAGGAGGAGGAGAAGAAGGGCGCCACGTCGGAGGTGCCGGTGGAGCGCGCCGTCGAGGTCGCTGATGAGGGCGCCACGGGGGAGGCCGGGCAGGAGGTCATGGTTGACGCTTTACCGCCTGAAGCTGCTGACCGGGAGCAAGAGGGTAAGGTGGATGCGAGGGCGGAGGCGCATGCCGTGGTGCAGGAACCGGAGGTGCAGGATATCGTGGTGTCCGAAGCACCTGAGGTGCTGGAACCAGAGGTGAAGAGCGAGGAGGCGGTGATCCGGGACACAGCCAAGGTGCATCCTGCGCATCAACCGGAGACGAAGGCTGAGGAGGTGGTGGTCAGGGATGCGGACACGGCTGCTGTGGTGCAGGAACCGGAGGCAAAGGGTGAGGTGTCACGGTCTCGTGAGCCAGCTGCTGCGCATACTACAGAGGTACATAACGTTTCTGCCTGTTTACCATCCATTCCCCATATTTTGAAGCTGTGATTTCTCATTAGGTGGGTTACTTTTGGTGCAGGTGGTACGCGGACCGGCGGTGGCGGTGGCTGCTTCGGGGCATCGGGCAAAATGGTGGAATTGCTGTGGGATTTTGGAAGTCTTTGGTGGTTCAGAGAGATAGATGGAGGTGAGTTGGTTCTGTGCTTAGGAGTGTGTTTGATTATGCCTCGTTCAATGAGAGTGCCATTCAATCAATTGTCTGTATGAATTCTGTACAAATTGTGTGATTGTGAGTGAACAAAATCTTGTGTGCTGCACCTTTGAACATGAGATGCAGATTCGTATTCCCTATGCATAACTTAACATCTCAAATCTGTACAAGAGCAATTGGGTGCAACTGGGGAACTTGAATCATTTGTTAGGTAAATGGCCGGAGAACAGCCCGTTCAGTAAATATTAACTTCAAATCAAAGGCTTTGACCTTCTAGTGTGTTCTGCTCACTTTCCACTACCCTTCTTGATAAATTGATATGCTCCCGGTATTGACATTTATCATATTTAATACAAGCATGCCCGGAATTGTTTTTCTAGGATTAAATGTAGCAGCACTTATGATTTTATCTTCCCGTCTTAAAAGTATTCACAATGGCTGACACCATCATTGAGAGCATGGTAATAATACATGTCTGCAGCTGGGAACATATTTTAAGGGGTTATGAGAAAATGATGTCAGGAAGAAAACTTTGAACAAGTTGTCTAAGATCATTTTATTATGTGGTCCTTAATCTTTCAATTTGTCTATGACTGCTGGGTTTATTAGTACATTTGCTCTGTATCATGTAAGTATTTCTTCAAACTTAGTGCTGCCCTTTTGCTACCAAGATTTATCTGTACAATAGAAGCACCATTTTGGGCATATTAAGCTTTCCAATATGTACGGAGGCATCATACCATGCTAGATCTCAGTCTCATACATGTAATGAGCTTTATACAAAGAACTGATTTCTTAAATCAAATGCTTAGCACTGAGTTACTTGTAAAGATATCAACGAGCCATGTGTTGGGAGTGTCGTGATATGGTACCTGAATAAATTTGATTGTGCTGCATTTATAAGAGGCCGGGGCCCATGTCAAATCATATGCTGTTCCTTATGTCCTAGTAGTCATTTATTTGGCAGAGAATATCTTAGAAGTTTGATGAGCTTGACATGTGCTATATAGCTGTAGCATTTGGACACTATTACGTATGAACCGAGAACACACTACTCATTTAACTTCATTGCAAATTGCAATATCCATGTACACAAAATTGTACCCTACGTTTTTATATAGTGGGGAATAGTCACGTTGTTTACATCAAAAGAATTTCCCAAATTTCATGTGTTTTGTTTTGTGTGTGTTTTCCTGTGAGCTTATATGAGAAGTACTAGGGGACCTTCTTTGTACTATTGTGAAGAACCTGCTCCCTGCTACATGTGGAAATCTGGGATGCACCTTTTCTGTGATATTTTCTGTACTCTTATTCATTTTAAGAACAGATAGCTCTGGAGCTGATAAGTAGTAACATACCACTCAGTTAACTGGGATCCTTGGCTTATTTTATCTTGAGAATTCATCTGCAATCTATCCATGATGCATTCTCTATATTTACTGTTGTTTGACATGCACGAAAATGTGGATAATGAACTCAAAAATCTGTCATGACTTAGATAACAGTACCTTGGTAAAAGATTATAGTGATCCTTCGGTGTCTTGTGCTTGTTCTTCATTCATGCTAAGTTATATTTCGTTAGCAGCCTCAAGAAATGCCCTTGTTATGCTCAGGTACATGAATTGGAAGGAACGTGGAAAGCAAGACGGCAGAAGATGCAAAGTTGTGCAAAGCTGATGGGTATCTGTAACTAGGCTCGTTGAGTGCTCACACAGATGATGGAGTTGAAGGATTTCGAATGACATCGAGCTGATGTTTCTCTCCACCCGTGTTTTCCGTGTCTTGCTGTGCAAAGTTACATTGTATTGGTTGTGGTTAAAATCCTGGGTGCAGTATTCTGAGTATTACCCCTTGTCTAGCATGTTTTAGGTTCTGCTGTCCTTGTAGCATATGAGTTAAAAAGTTGGTCAACAGTGAAAATTTTGGTCTTTATGTTCTATACTTATTTGTTGGGAGGTATCGTCTGTTACGTCCCTTTTAATGGCCCTGTTACAATTTGAGATGCTGTTTATCGTGGTCTTAAGTAGTTCCTCACAGCATATCAGAATGTTGAATACAAAAGCAAAAATAAAGATCTTGGTATGGGTTACACTCTTTTGTGTTGCTCTTCCACCAGATGATTGCACATGCTGGGACCTTAATTTCTCGTGAACTTGCAGTCTGACAGACGTGCATATATTTGGCCCAAATATTGTTTATGAACTAAGAAGTGTGTAAAGATGCTGGCTCTGCCTTGTGGACTTATATACCTTGCTTGTCTTTTCTTTTTGTTCCAATAGTTGAGCTCCATGGCTTGCTTTCCGTGGTCTGTACTCGCAATTTCAAGGAAAAAGGCTCACCTTCACTTGGTCTTTCCGTGGTCTTTACTTGCGATGTCGCTTATTCTGACAAACTGCCCTGGTGATTTTGTTGAGGTCAACTTTCTATTAATCTTTGAATTGAAGATTAGTGGGAAGACCAAAAAGAAGAAAGATATCAAGTGTGGCAAGGTTTACCCCGATTTTGCGAGGTAGTGTCCGAAAGATGGCGTGTTGCCGCTCATATTTGGCTCAACTGATGACTTATCTTCTCAAGTTTTGAGCATAGAATTGCCAAACCGCTGCATTTCTCCATGCTGAATTTCGTTTGGTCATTCTAAGCATCGACATGGCGAGGCGTGTCAGCCTCAAACGCACCTTTTGTCATCCGCTCCGCTCCTCAGAGGTGCTGTCGGCCGTCCAATCTTCTGGTTGCTAGGGCCGGAGACCGCTGGGTCAAATGACGGCCAAGCAAGCGGTGGCCATCCAACCTTTTCGGCCACAAGTTCAAAGAGTGACTTGGCCGATTTGTGTTCATGGCCATGATCCTCTATCCGACCTATCAACCACCTGGATGCCATTACCTCAAAAAAAGAAAAAACTACCTGGACGCCAGGAAAGATTCTTCAGATCCTACCGCAGAAAACGATAGCCTGTAGATAGCTGGTACTACTAGTAAATTTCATTTTTTTTCGTAAAAGCTACTCCAGTAATGATCTTGCCAGTGCGTCAGTAATGAGCTAGTTGACAAAAAAACACATTCATGCCACTGCGGACCACGTCCATGCGATACACGACAGTGAGAGGGAGCCCCGGTGTCAGCAGAGGCGAGACAAGTTGCTGGTTAACTGATATGAGTGGAGACGCGTGCTCGCAGTCGTCTCCCGTTCCATAGGCGCGAAGAAAATAAATGAAGAGGCGCGTTCCCAGGGCTAGGTTGCCGATGATTCAACCATACAACCCAACTTGTGGCTGTGGGGTTTTGGCTCGTGCCGTGCAGCCCGCTACAAAAGCCACGGCGTTACAGTGCTGTGGAGGCAGACGTGGAAAAGCTAAGGTACAAGGAGGCTTCTTCAATCTTTCATCCATGGACTCCCTCTCCCTGTACGAGATCTCCTGCTTCGCCGCCGGGTTCGCCGGCAACCTCTTCGCCTTCGCTCTCTTCCTCTCCCCAGTGTAAGCATGCTATATACATGGATGGCGCTGGTTTTGTTGGCTTGATCGTCGTGGAGAGGGGTTTCTGACGACGCGTTTGTGTTTCGTGTTGTCGCCTTTTTCAGGCCGACCTTCAAGAGGATCCTCAAGGCCAAGTCCACGGAGCAGTTCGACGGGCTCCCCTACCTGCTCTCCCTGCTCAACTGCTTCATCTGCCTCTGGTATGGCCTCCCCTGGGTCTCCGACGGCCGGCTGCTCGTCGCCACCGTCAACGGCACCGGCGCCGCGTTCCAGCTCGCCTACATTTCTCTCTTCTTCATCTACGCCGACAACAGAAAGACCAGGGTAATTTCCTTCCCGTCCTGAACCCCCTTGCACTTTCATCATCTCAGAAAACCAGTCAAACAGGGAACAACAACTGCAATACTTCTTCCTGTACTGAAATCTGCTATCCATCTGCTCCACAGCTGAGGATGGTAGGGCTCCTGGCTCTCCTGGTCTGCGCGTTCGCCCTCGTCGCGCACGCGAGCATCGCTTTCTTTGACCAGCCGACTCGGCAGCAGTTCGTCGGCGCCGTGAGCATGGCGTCGCTCATCTCCATGTTTGCTTCCCCACTAGCCGTCATGGTACGCAGCTCCTCATGAAAATTTCTCCTACCTAGATCATCCCTTTTGGACTACGTACGCGATCGGCGCGCAACAGCGTGACATGGAACTGTTCTCACGCATGTCTTCATCGCTGCTTCTTCAGGGCGTGGTGATCAGGACGGAGTGCGTGGAGTTCATGCCCTTCTACCTCTCGCTCTCTACATTGCTCATGAGCGCCTCTTTCGCGGTCTATGGAGTGCTGCTGCGTGATCTCTTCATCTACGTAAGCACCCGATCCGATTTCAAATTGCATTTTTTTACTTGAATCGATGTATTGTGCTGACGATTACACTTCTTGCCGTCTGAATTTTCAGCTGCCCAACGGACTTGGAGTTGTCCTGGGAGCAACGCAGTTGGCGCTCTACGCTTACTACAGCCGGAAATGGAGATGCAAGGATACGTCTGCGCCGTTGCTTGCCTGATCAAACCTCAAGTGATCAGTTCTCAGTTTTAGCTTGGCTAGAAAGGGTGGGTGTGGGGTTCTGTAGGAGAGAATTGTATGCCCCGGCCCTGTTTTCCCTAGTTGATGCTGAATCAGCTTGTACAGATTTGCTGGCCTATGCCTCTGTTTATATGTTGCTCAAGTATCATTCTTTTCCCAAAGAATGCAGAGGAGGGGGGATATTTTGTTTGATTCCCCCTTTGTTATGAAATGTTTCTCCACACAAATATTTCAATTCTGGGCCCGATCAGCTTGGTTAATAGCCCGATCAATTTTTTTGGCAAGATCCTTGCCACAAGACTTGCTATGGAGCTTCCGAAGCTCGTGGGATGCCACCAAAGCGCGTTTACCAAAGGGCGTTCTCTCCACGATAACTTCATGCTCGTGCAATGCACGGCACGACGCATGCATGCTTTGAGGAACCCAGCGGCCCTGCTCAAACTCGACATCACCAAAGCATTTGACTCCATACAGTGGCCGTTCTTGATCGAAGTCTTGCGTAGACTAGGCTTTGGACACAAGTGGCTGACCTGGATCTGTGGACTCCTAGCCACCTCCTCCACGCGGATCATGATTAATGGCCGTCCCGGCAAGCCAATCTTGGCGTGTCAAGGTTTCAGACAAGGGGACCCGCTGTCGCCGATGCTATTCATTCTCTGTATGGAACCCCTCTATGCACTCTTCCAACATGCTTCTGAGCATGGCCTTCTAGCACCATTGGCTCGTTCTGGCATGCAGGAGTGTGTCTCCATGTTTGCGGATGACGTCGTGGTCTTCATGAAGCCAACTGAACTTGAGGCAGCCACCTCCAGGGTGATCTTGCACCTGTTTGGCCAAGCTTCCGGTTTGTCTGTCAATATGGCCAAGAGTACGGTGCTCCCCATTAGATGTTCCCAGGACGAGATCGAGCTACTATCCACTATGTTGGGATGCCCTACTGCTCCTTTTCCGTGCAAATATTTGGGTCTGCCGTTGACACTTCAAAAGAAAAATGCGGTGCAGCTCCAGCCGCCGGTGGATCGAGTGGGCGACAACTTGCCTCTCTAGAAGGCGGCGACAATGCTGAAAAGCGGGTGGCTACTTCTAATCCAGTCAGTGCTCTGTGTGATCCCATTCCATTGCATGTTAGCGCTTGATCTTCCTGCAAAGACTCTTGTGGCCCTTAACAAGATTTGCCGAGGTTTTCTGTGGTGCGGTAAAAAAGATGCGAGAGGGGGCAATTGCGCCGTCGCTTGGGACGCAGTTTGCACGCCCAAATGGGCGGGCGGTTTGGGGATCCCGAATATGCATTGGCTTAACAAGGCCCTGCGAGCCAGATGGGCTTGGCTACAGCCGGCGGACAGATCCCGGCCATAGGATGAGTTTAACATTCCTGTCGTGGCGGAAGCACTGGAGTTGGTTCATGCGGCGGCACACACTACAATTGGCAATGGCAAATCTACCCTATTCTGGGATTCTAGATGGATCAACGAATGGAGAATTATGGAGATTGCACCCACAGTCCATGGTCTGATTCCGGATCGGACAAGAAGATCGAAGTTAGTCGTCAATGCTCCACTCAATGACAGCTAGATTGGTGACATTGGCCTGCCATGCAAACCACTGCAATGTAGACGTTCTCATGTTCAATTAGCAGCACAACAGTTAAAGACTACAGTCCATTTATTGGGTTGAACAATTGAATTTTTCAAAATTATGATTATTTTCTTCAAAATAAAAACATTTCCCGAATTTTCGTACAAATTTTGTAAAACAGGAACATCTTGATGATGTGAACAAATTTGAAAAAGGGGAACATTTCTTGAATTTATGAACAAAAAATAAAAATGTTTACATTTTAAAACTTCCAGAACATTTTTTTAATTTTGAAAAAATTTGAAAAACATGAACTATTATTGAATTTGTGAACAAATTTGGAAAGCTGGAACATTTTTTTCAATTCCCAAACAGGTTTTGAATCTTCACAACAAATTTTGAAATGGTGAACAATTTTAAAAAATCCTGAACAAATTTGGAAGCATGAACAATTTTTTAAAGCACAAGAATTTTTTGAATCTTGAGAACATATTTTGAAATGGAGAGAAATTTTGAAAAATTCCAAACATATTTGGAAGTGCGGACAATTTTTTAAAGCACGAACATTTTTTTGAATCTTGAGAACATATTTTGAAACGGAGAGAAATTTTGAAAAATCCCAAACAAATTTGGAAGCGCAAACATTTTTTGAATATGTGAACAAAAAATTGAAATCCAGTACATTTCTGAATTTCAGAAGTTTTGTACTTTTTTGTGTAACAAGAACAAGTTTTGAATTTTGAGAACATTTTTTTCAAAAACTGAACATTTTATGGAAACACGAACAAAATTTGAATTTTTGATTTTTGAAGGAAGAGAAGAAAAGAAAAAGAAATAGAAAAGTAAATCATAAACATTTTGTAAAAATGCGAACATATTCTGAAAAAGAAAAATAAATTTGAAAAAGAAAGTGAAACAAAAAACAAAAAACGAAAAAATGAAAAAGAAACAGAAACGAAAAGAAAAGAGAAATAAAAAACAATAGAAAACCGAAAAAGAACCAGAAAAAAACCATACAGAAACAAAACCGGTTTGGACGCATTATGTGTGGGCCGGCCCATTTCTTTCGCTCTCTGCGGTGCCCCTGTGCGATCGCTCGACAGTTCGCCGCAGCGAGCGGCGAATAGGATTTTCCCCTAGTCAGCGCCTTTGGCGCCAACTATGGGTTCCGACGCCCACGGTATGCACACTCTGAGGACGGCCCAAAATGCGTGCTTGCTGGCTGGTCACGGCCCTTCGGCGTTCCCTGCTTTCGCTGATGACAGGCCGCGTTTGACCGGTCAACCTGTTGACATTAGGAAAAAGTGAAAAAAAAGAAAAAATCGCAAAAATCCATGAAGTCATAAATGTACATGAAATTTTCAAAAAAGTTCACATAAATTAAAAATTTTGTTCATCAAATTTGAATAAAGTTCATCAAGTTTTAAAAAATTTCATTGAATTTGAAAAACATTTCATTGAATAGAAAAAGGTTCATGAAATTTAGAAGAGTTCATCATTTTTTTAAAAACAACAGAATTTGAAGAAAGATCATTGTTTTTTCAAAACACGAAATAATGAAGGAAAAAAAAAGAAAAAATAAAAAAAAACTCAAATAAAACCGCCCCAGAAATGACGAGCGAATCGATAAAAAACCAAACCGGGGATTCCCGTGAGAAAAGAAATAAACTAAGAAAAGCTTAGAAAGCACTAGTCCTTTGATGGCCTGGTGGTTACTATCATTTCGTTCACGAGTTCGAATCCAGCGCTGCATCCTTTTTTGAATGTTTACACAAGAAAACCGGCAAATGGCCGGCCCGGAGCAAAAAGGGTGTATACGCCTATTTATAAAAACAACTAAAACGGTCGCCTAAGGTGCCAAATGGGACCTCCTATACGCTGCTTATTGCGGCAACAAGTGCAGCATTCGCACAGGCGAGAGCTGACCTGGGCCGGCCCATTTGTAGTAGCGCGCGGTTAAAAATCAACAAAAAAAACTCTGGGTAAATCAAACCCATGACCAGCGGAAGATTCGCTCGCTCTGCTAGCCATGTCGACTGGCTGGTACTAGTGCATGACATGCAAAGTGATATTGAAAGAAACGACGACAACAACAAAACTTAAAACATTAGTTTGCAAATAATTGAAGTGAGTGAGGGTAAGAGGGAACGAACACAAAACCTCCAGCCAATGAACCACATCACTAGGCACTGTCATTACTGCGATTTCTCATCTAATACAACCGCACAGTTTATAGAAACTATAAGCCGGGTAAGATTTTTTTGAAATTTCGAGCATGATTTCCTTTTAGAAAAATGATAAAAATTGAAGCACAAACTTTTTTCAAAATTTCTTGAAAATTTATAAAACTTCGTACATTTTGTGAAAATGCGGGAATCTCAAACATTATGCAAAAAGGAAACGAAATTGAAAATGAGGACATTTTTTTGAAAGTAAAAACAATATGTAGAAAATGCAAACAATTTTGAAGCAAGGAACAAAATTGAAAACTGTGAACATTTTTCAAAATTATGAAAAATTTGTTCGAAAAACAAATATTTTATAAAATCCACGAACATGTTTTGGATTTGCAAACAAATTTCGAAAAGATGAACATTTTTTTTGAAAAAAAGAACCCTTTTCGAAATTATGAACAAAAAATATAAAACACAAACATTGTATGAAATTCGCTGAATTTTCTTTGAATTTGTGAATAAATTTTTAAAACAAGTTTTTTTCAATTTTTGAATAAAATTTGATAACATGAACATTTTTTGAATATGTGAACAAATTTTGAAGATGATAACATGTTGAAATTCCTCAACAATTCTTCAAATTTGTGAAAAAAAGAAGTGCCGACATCTTTTGGGAAATTTTAATTTCAAAACATTTTGTTTGTTTTTGAAAAGAAGCAAACAAAATTTTAAATTTTAAACTTCTTTGGAATTTGGAACAAAATTTGGGAACTGGAACATTTTATGGAAAAGTGAACAATCTTTGAAAACTATTAACATTTTGAAATTTCTCAACATTTCTTAAAAAACTAAAATACATTTAAATATAAAAATAAAAATGAAACAAACTAAAAAAGAAAGAAAAGGAAAAGAAAAAAGAAACAGGAAAAAGGAAAAGGAAATAAAAAAGAATAAGAGAAAAGGAGGAGAAAGAGCAAAAAGAAACAGAAAAAAAATGAAAAATGGTTCAGGAACCTTCTAGAAGGTAAAAACCAGCCTGGAACGTCAAGAAGGTTCCCAAAACTGGAAACAGAAAGCCTTGAGTACTGGGCCGACCCACTTCTTGAGCATTGCGTGTGCGTTGTTTCGACAATTTGCCGCATCAAGGGGCAAAGCTCTACCTAATAATAAAGGGAGCAGTGCTTCTTGCTGTCCCTCTGGAATTTTGTAGAAACCCCCCACTTTCCTGAAATCAACCCGTAGCCTCGTCTTAAGTAAGAAAATAAAAATTGTTCGTGTTTTGCAAAATCCCTAGGTTTCAGTTTCGATTAATCAACCCGCGGTCCTATTTTAAGTGAGAATAAAAAATGTTCCATTTTATGCATAAAACCCCCTGAGGTTTTGGTTAATAAACCCGCCGTCCATCTAGAAAATAACATTTTCTTTACATACTCAAATGTTTTGTTTAATATTCATATCTTTTAAACCGTAATTTTAATTTTTAATATATTGTACATGAAAATTGATTAGAAAAATATGCAGAATCTGAATATAATGTTCTTTTTACCAGTTAACCATTTTTAAATTTTGTTTAGGGACAGAATCAAATGTTTAAAAAAATATTCATATCTTTTGAACCCTAACATATTATATATGAAAAATGATTAGAAAAATATGATGTTGTTTCACCTGTTGATAATTTTTTAAATGTTGTTTAGGATACAACCTTAATCAGTACTGCACGACCCATCTTTCTTTCATACCGATGTCGAGCCAGATTGAAAATGAACATCTCCGTAAAAACAAATTGGAGACGGAAAAACGATCTATAACCATGCATGTCTGTCGGCGAGGATGGGAAGAAGGATAAATGACAACTTTGATAAGATGCCATATTGAAATAAAGGACGTGGATCTATTTGGATCTTGAGCCATGGTTACTGTGTTAGAGGCGCATGATATATATTTTTTCTTTCGTTGCAACGCACAGACTCTTTTGCTAGTAGGAAAAATTACGCCAAATAGGGATCGCCCAAAGCGGTAGCCTACCTGGGGTCGGCCCATTAGAGCATACCTGGGATCGTTCGTTCCCAGTATGGTGTGTGGTTTTTCCCTTTCTTTTTGCTGTTTACCCACTGCATATGATTTTAAGAGGGACTGAATTAAAATATGTTTGCAGATTAAAATAACATTCAATGTTTTCTGAAAATAGTTTAACAATGTTTACAAATTGAATTCTTTAATGTGAATTCAAAACGAAGTTACAAATTTGAAAATTATTCATGAATTTTAATAAAGTTAACAGACTAGATGAAAGTTTTGTAATTTTGAAAAATGTTTGAGAATTTTAAAAATGATAAGGAATAAAAAACTGTTCACAAATTCAAAAAAAAAGTTCATGACTTTGAGAAAATGTTCACAATTTTTAAAATATATTCAAGAATACAAAAAATGTTAGTGAATTTGGTAAAAAAATATCCGTGAATTCAAATTTTTTTGGTGGATTTGAAAACAGTATAGAATTCAAAAAATAATCACGAATGTAGAAAATTAGTAAAAAGTAACTGGACCCTCATATATACAGTAGCAGCACATGTTTACTAGGCCGCGTGTGCTGCTACTACTTTGTTAGTTGTAGCGCGGGTTTGTTATCCAATGTTGTTACTATTGCTAGCCAAGGGGTGTACTGGGGACCATTTGGCAGTATTGTTGGTTGACAGACACCGCGCTACTGCTAAACCCTACCTGCAGCGCGTACTTCTAGGCTGTGCTACTGCTAAGTAACCGTAGCGCCGGCTACCAAACCAAACCCTCGCATCTACTATTGATCTACCTATATGCTTTTTCTTAGTAGTGTGCGTCCATAAAAACTTTTGCCATGCCTTGTCCACATCTTTGAAGAATTTTGTGGGTGCGCGCAACACCGTGATCGTGAACGCGGGGAGCGTCGAGAGCACGCACCCGACGAGCACTCACGGCCCGAGAACGGCATGAGGTGGCTAACCAAGCCCTGATTCCTGTCTAAATGTATTGGAGGTGCAACAAACTGATCCTCCCGAGCGTGACCGGCATCCCTAGGTATGTAATAGGGTAGCTGACGACCTGCCCGCCGAAGCCTTGCAGGATGTGCATGAGATCCACCTCCACACAACGGATCGGCGTGACCGACGAATTGACTTGGTTCAGATGGAGCCCCGAGGCACCACCAAGTCCTAAACCTTGCAGCAGCTCAACAAGCCTGACCACCTCCTCCCGAACTGGATTGATGAAAACAACCGCGTCATATAAGCTGACGCATAGCCGAGCGGCGCCTGCCGGAAAGGGGTGCAGCTCTCCTGAGCGCGTGGCCGTGTCGAGCAACCAGTGCAACAGATCAATTGCGAGGATGAACAAGAGCTTATAAAGCGGATCGCCTTGCCGCAAGCCTCTCCTATGATGAATGATCACACCCTCGATGCCACTAAACAGGCAGGACGACGTCGATGAAGACAGTAGCAGTGCAATCGAGTCTCTCCATCGCGCGTCGGGAACCCCATCCATTGCATGAGCTCGAGCAAATACTCCCGTGAAACATTATCGAATGTCTTGGCAATATCCAATTTGATCAGCAGGGCCGGCTTGTTTTTCCTCTGTAGCAGTTTGACAATGTTCTGCACATATAAGTAACAGTAGATATTGTTATGCCAGTGATTCTCGCAAATAAACAAAGCAATAGTGCAATACTGGATGCGACAAAGGGCATCTCCATGAGCATCTCGAGGAAGCAAACACCTAGTGTTCCAAACTCCCCCTTTGTCACTGCTTTGCGCACGACGCCTGTGTGGCCGATTCATGCACGATTCAAAATCAGACGATGTCCTGCAGTTTATTCCCACAAACCAACGGCTTGATTAACTACATCGTCCACAAATCGTGCACATGTGTCGTGTGTATAGCTGCGCCCTTTGATTAGATACCGGTGTTTGCAGCTCACATATGCTTTGCGCTAGGTACCTGTCATCTAGCACTAGTATATAGGAGTAGCTGTCTCCAAAGAATATTTGTATGCAAATCAAGTCAGAGTACCACCACCGTCATTAGTCCACAGTGTCGTACTACTAATTAGCAACGAAGTAGTACAAACCAAATGGTTGTTTTGGTAGACAAACACACACCACCCTCCCATCTGGAAAACTTGGGAAAGGGCACAACTTCTTCAATGGTATCAATTAAACACTTTGTAAGGGACCTAATAATTAAGTTATCTAACTAATGTCCATGATGGACCCGATGACCTTCTCTTTCTCAACTCCTCTCCCCCTGTCCTCTCAGGATGCACCTCCGCTCCGTTCCCTCTAACCTCAACTGCGGCTCCCTCCCTTCCTCCCCTCCTCATCCGTGCTGCGGGCGCAAGCGGTTTTGGGCGCTGAGCAGGGTGAGCGACTCCGATGACGAGGAAGTCGAGCCTTCGGGGGAGCTAATCTATAGAGCTCTTGTGCACAATTAGTTGGCAAGTCAAGCATGGTGTCTCCAAGCATTACATGGCTAGTTGGAATTGTGGTTCTAGCTAGCGCCGCACATTTGCTCCCGTGGGCCACACAATAGTCTTCTCCGGTGGTGAGGGTGGCGGCGACTTACCTTGGAATCTAGTCATGGCCAGATCTAAGCGAT
>NC_041384.1:487477211-487500339 GCF_002162155.2 Triticum dicoccoides | reverse complement strand
AAGAGCATCTTGAATAGTCTCCTAAAAAAGCTCTCTTTATACATGCATTTTAGGACACGAGTTAGCTACAAACGTGTTTCGGGTTCTAGCAACCTAAAACTTTGTTTGGCTAATCTAACTAACCTATGGATAAGCAAAATTTGGTTCTCGTAACATCCAAAGTCTGCGTTTATAGAAAAACGGGATACGAGGACGTTTTTTCTGCAAACAAGTTTTAGAAAAATTGATCGACGATGCTATGTGTGTACAACTGCCATGCGTGACACGCAACTTCATGAAAAAGAGCATCTTCCACCATGAGATCTACGTCGGGAACCTAACCCTTGGCAATGATAAACAATGGCGGCACACGACGGTGCCGGGTGGAGCGGCGACTACATCGTCTATCGGCGATCTCATGGTGCTCTTGACCATGCGGCGCTGCCCGCTTCCCTCAAGTTCCTGGAGCACGTCATCCCACTTACGCAGTGAGGTTGACTGCCATGGGCATCCCAGTGTGCGGCGTAGAGGAGCATTCTAATGAGCTCTGTGCTACGCCGCCGCTAGGGCATGGATGCTCCTGTACGTCCAGCGTTGAGGGGCGGAAGACCTGGCACACGTTGCACGTGTTCGCGTCCAGGATCATGCTTATTGGCAGCCGGAGCTATTGGGGACGGTTCTGGGAGGGCGTGTTGACGCCATCAGCGATGCGCGCCACTTGGTGTAGTACGTCGCCGGCTAGTCCATGTATACCAAGATAACGCCGAACGGTTGAACTTTGTTAAATTTCAATCTTTCTTAACTTTTTTGCGGAATCGTTCGGTTTAGTTGAACTTTGTTAAATTTCATCCTTTCTTAAACATATCAAAATTTAACTAATATCATCCAGTTTGCATGAATTTTGTTCGTTTCTGTGAAAGATCCGTTTGAAATGAGGCGGGCGTTTGACGCACCTGATTGCATGTCCGTTCCATATCCGCGAACACATCAGGAAACGTCGCTGGACGTTTGGTGTGGCCGATGCATGCTGTTGGCATTTACATACAACGACAAAACAGGAACAACAGAGTATCTTCATCTTGCGTGCTGGCATTTACATACAACGACAAGACCATGAGCGAGGTCGAAAGAGTCATGGACAACAAATATATATACAGGAGAAACACACAGTCACGCTCACAGAGAGAGCGAGATGGCAACGGCAATGGCATTGGATGACGTCACCCACCGGACGCTGGAAGTGAACGGCATCAAGATCCACGTCGCCGAGATCGGCGACGGCGCGGCCGGCACCGTCCTCCTCCTGCACGGCTTCCTGGAGCTTTGGTGCTCGTGGCACCACCAGCTGCGATCCCTCTCCGAGCGCGGCTACCGCTGCCTGGCCCCCGACCTCCGCGGCTATGGCGACTCCGCCGCCCCGGCCTCCCCGTCGTCCTACACCGCTCTCCACATCGTGGGCGACCTGGTCGGACTCCTCGACGCCCTGTCCCTGCCGCAGGTGTTCGTGGTGGGGCAAGGCTGGGGCGCCCTGCTGGCGTGGCACCTCTGCACGTTCCGCCCCGAGCGGGTGCGCGCGCTGGTCAACATGAGCGTCGCCTTCATGCCGCGCAACCCGGCCGTGAAGCCGCTCGAGCTGTTCCGTCGGCTCTACGGCGACGGGTACTACCTCCTCCGGCTGCAGGAGCCCGGCGTCATGGAGGCAGAGTTCGCGCAGATGGACACCAAGTTCATCTTCAAGAAGCTCCTGACGACCCGCGACACCGGCGCCATCTCCATGTCCAAAGAGTGGTGGGGCCCGACGGACGAGGACATTCCTTTGCCCCCGTGGGTGTCAGAGGACTACGTCGGCCACCTCGCCGCCAAGTTCGACGAGACGGGGTTCGCCGGCGCCATGAACTTCTACCGCTGCCTCGACCTGTAAGAACTTTGCTGCTGCAAATTAGTCCTCGTGCTTTTCGTTCATTTCATACGGCTTAACTCGATTTCATTCTGGATGATTAAACTTGGTAATTTATGGATGTGATGGAGGAACTGGGAGCTGACTGCGCCGTGGACTGCGGCCAAGGTGACGGTGCCGACCAAGTTCATGGCGGGGGAATCGGCGATGTCGTACAACTACACGGGGGTGCAGGAGTACATACACAAGGGCGGGCTCAAGGGCGACGTGCCGGGGCTTGAGGAGGTGGCGGTAATCGCCGGCGGTGCGCACTACATCCACCTGGAGAAGGCGGAGGAGGTCAGCGAGCACATCTACGACTTCTTCAAAAAGTTCTGACCAAAGCGCAGGCCTTCGAGGTATTTGGAATTGTAACATCCTCTTTTGTCTCTTTGCAATCGTACAGTGCTGTGGGAATGCTTTTGCATTGCAACGGGATATAAATGTTTTATACGTTAATCAGTGATTTATCTATTATATTAATGTGATTGTATAAATACTCCATTTCTTTCTTTTTACTCCACGTATAAAATTTGGTCAAAGTCAAACTACACAAAGTTTGACCAAAACTATATCAAAAAATATGAACATCTACAATACTAAAACTATATAGTATGAAAATACATTTCATGATGCATCTGATAATATTGATTTCATATTGCGAATGTTGATATTTTTTAATATAAAGTTAGTCAAACTTTGCGAAGTTTGATTTGACCAAACTTTATATGCAGACTAAAAAACCGGAAGGAGTACATGTCTATCAAATCCTGCTCGTGATTGTGTAAATAAATGTTTGTTAAATAAATTAAGATGGATTTGGTGCAAAAAGTAAGTATATTAAGTTGATTGACTAGGGGAAGGTGTGAAAAAGCATGTGGTGGGACTAAAGAACCGGTTGGATGAAAAATAATCATGAATGGACGTGGTGGAAGGAGGGGGAACCGGTTGACGAAGCGTTCTGCTGGTAGGAAGTCGAGTATGCCTCTCTTTTTCTGTAGGCTCGGTTCTTTTCAATTTACTAGGACCCATGTTCAAGAGTTCATCCGATTAACCAGTTAACTTGTCGATCAATCCCTACCCATAGGGTCATTGAGTAGCCGATAAACTGATAAATAGTTGGATTAAGTGATTACCATGCCTAAGCCTATTAATTCCCTACTCGCCAGCTAACCGAGTAGTTACCAGTTATTTCCTCAAAAAATGACTAGGACAACGCCCGTGCGTTGCAACGCGATATAAATATTTTGTAAATAAATGTTTGTGCTTTGACTGCCAATATTAATGCAATTGTGTAAATAAATATTTATCAAATCATGTATGTGATTTTCCTTATAGTTTGATAAGAAGTTTGGTAAGTAAATTAAGGCGATCGGTTAGCATAAGGGAACTGTGCGGACAAAGATCATGGTGAGACAAAAAACCGGCTGACAAAAAACGATGAATGGGGAAACCGGTTGACGAACCGTTCTGTCGGCAGGAAAATAAATAGTACTCTGTTTTTTAAGTAGTAAGAGATTAGAAGATGAAATATAATTCACTGACTATAGAGGGGGCATTAAATTGGAAAGATAAAAGGAGACCTTAATATGTCCTAGTTTCAAGTTTTGGCCAATTGAAGAACACATAAGTGTTGCATTTTTGTGTTCCGCACTAACTCCATATGATCACCAAAGACGCGACGCTGCAACAACAAATTTAAGGCTTCTACCTTGCGCTCCTCACTTTCAAGGAGCGAGGAGGCTTTGACATCTCATTATCGGCTCGGGATACCCGAGAAAGGGTTAATGCAAACCAGAAAACAACCATGATGAGAACTTTTACCTCAATGAATTAGAGGCCATCATGCGGGATATTGGATCCAATATGGCACCCGGTTGCGACGGTTTCTCGATATCGTTATATAAGAAGTTCTGGCACCTTATGGCTGGCCAGATATTTGGGTTTCTTGATGACTTTGCCAAGGGTAGGATTGAAATCGAACACCTGAATTCCATAGTTCGTATTCTGCTACCTAAAGTACCTGACGAAGAGTTTATTTGTCAATTTGGTCTGATTGCCTTGATCAACATAGCATTTATGCTAGCCATCAAGGGTTATTCCACCCAGCCATTCCCGATGGGAATAGATTGATTCAGCCGAATCAATTGGCGTTTGTTCATGGTGGGAGTATCCTGAAGGGGGTCTGTATTCTCCATGAAATGCTCCACTCGACGCATGCCTTCAAGAAATCTTCATCATGAGGATTGACTTCGCGAAGGCATATGATGGAGTTAGCTCAGACTTTCTGGAGGATGTTATGACTGTTTTATGGTGATTGGGTTAGTACTCGGAGTACTTAGCAGTACTTACATGTCTGATCATGTCTGATTTTTATTAGTCGTCAGATCTTGCGGGGAATTTTAATTGATTAAATTTAATATGTTAACTGCGATAAGGGCATAATGGTCCAGGGGGAAATATCTTTTCTTGAACCGATCACCTGAGGACCAAATCCATGTCTACTCGATCCAGTTCAAAATCCTCCTCCGATCTATTCGTCGCCGCTCGCCGCTCCTGACCTTCTCTGTCCTCGACCTGCCCGGTGAGAGGAATAAATTCATCATCCTCGTCCTCCACCCAACCAACCCCAGCCCCCCACGCCATCACCGAAGAAGAAGAAGGCCAGATCTGCGCTGGCTAAATCGGCGGCAACCGCGGCGGGCGATCCCATCTCTTCGCGCGTACCATCCTTAAGGTATGAATTCGGCTTGGCGTTCTCCTCGTTCTCTTGGCCGTTGCGCCCCTCCACCGTGCATGCAGTACAACCTCAACCCCACAAGATCCGGGTACGGACTAGAACAACGAATGGAAAGCTTCATCGTGGCATAGTTTCTCTTGAGCTAATCGCATCATGTTTGTTTAAGTAAGATGTTGAGGGCATTGCTTACTTCCTTTGGTACCGCAGAAAAAAGTGACTTACTTGACGTTTGAGATGAGATATACTAAAGGAAGATGAGATACTGGTTCCATAGTTCACTTAATTTAGTTTATTAAAGTCATCATCACTTTAGGTTTGCATAGTGCATGAAATATAGTTTAAAGGAAGATGAGATACTACTTGTTGGACGTTGATGATTGGTTTCCCTCACATGTCAAATGAGCAAAGTCTTTTCCATGCACTTGTCTTTGCCTATGAGCTATTTTACACCTGCAACATTGATAAACAGAAAGATGTTGATGATTGGTTTCCCTCACATGTCATATGCAGGAAGACATGTCGTATGCAAGTGATGAGAGTATGTTCGAGTATGTAAATGTTGTTAGCAAGATGTTTGATAGTGAGGCTGAAGGCTATGAATTCTACAACAAATATGCTCTTGAAAAAGGTTTTAGTGTGAGGAAAAGCTACATTGAGTGGGATGGATCCAACAAATACATAATTTTAAGGAAAATTGTGTGTAGTCGTCAAGGGTTTCGTGAAGAGAAGCACATGAAAAGAAAGATGGAAGATGGAAAGAGGAGGCCACAAAGTTTAACTCGTGTTGGGTGTAATGCTAAATTGGTCATTACGAGACAGGAGGAAACCGGTCGGTGGTTTGTCAAGGATTTCATCGATGAGCACAGCCATCCTCTAGCCCCACGGGATCTTTCTTGTCTGCTGCGTTCGCACAGACGAATTAGCGATGAGCAGAAATCGGACATGGAAAAATATGGGCTCCGCAAATACCGTATTATGGATATTTTGTGATTTCAATACGGTGGATTTGATAAGGTTGGATGCATAAAGAGGGACGTTTATAATTTCTGCCATGCTAATAAGTAGGAGACAATCAGTGCCGGTGATGCTAATACGGTGATCATGCACATGGTGGCGAGGCGAGAGCGAGATGTGGATTTTTTCTTCAAGTACTTGGTAGACGAGCATGGCCATCTGAAGAGACTGTTCTGGGCTGATAGTCAGTCGCGACTTGACTACGAGGCTTTCAGAGACGTCATTGTTTTCGATAGCACATACAGAACCAACAAATACAATCTGCCATTCGTGCCGTTTGTCGGGTTGAATCACCACCGCATCACTGTTATTTTTGGCTGTGGTATAATTTCTCATGAAACAAGCCAGGCATACGAGTGGATGTTGCGGACCTTTTCTGATTGCATGGCACAGATGAAGGAAATATGCCCTAGAGGCAATAATAAAGTTATTATTTATTTCCTTATATCATGATAAATGTTTATTATTCATGCTAGAATTGTATTAACCGGAAACATAATACATGTGTGAATACATAGACAAACAGAGTGTCACTAGTATGCCTCTACTTGACTAGCTCGTTAATCAAAGATGGTTATGTTTCCTAACCATAGACAAAAGAGTTGTTATTTGAGTAACGAGGTCACATCATTAGTTGAATGATCTGATTGACATGACCCATTCCATTAGCTTAGCACCTGATCGTTTAGTATGTTGCTATTGCTTTCTTCATGACTTATACATGTTCCTATAACTATGAGATTATGCAACTCCCGTTTGCCGGAGGAACACCTTGGGTGCTACCAAACGTCACAACGTAACTGGGTGATTATAAAGGAGCATTACAGGTGTCTCCAAAAGTAGATGTTGGGTTGGCGTATTTCGAGATTAGGATTTGTCACTCCGATTGTCGGAGAGGTATCTCTGGGCCCTCTCGATAATGCACATCACATAAGCCTTGCAAGCACTGCAACTAATATGTTAGTTGTGAGATGATGTATTACGGAACGAGTAAAGAGACTTGCCAGTAACGAGATTGAACTAGGTATTGGATACCGACGATCGAATCTCGGGCAAGTAACATACCGATGACAAAGGGAACAACGTATGTTGTTATGCGGTCTGACCGATAAAGATCTTCGTAGAATATGTAGGAGCCAATATGGGCATCCAGGTCCCGCTATTGGTTATTGACCGGAGACGTGTCTCGGTCATGTCTACATTGTTCTCGAACCCGTAGGGTCCGCACGCTTAAGGTTACGATGACAGTTATATTATGAGTTTACATGTTTTGATGTACCGAAGGAGTTCGGAGTCCCGGATGAGATTGGGGACATGACGAGGAGTCTCGAAATGGTCGAGACGTAAAGGTTCATATATTGGATGATATGGTTAGGCCAAGGGGTCAAGCCCATGAGGCTTTAGATCGGTGCAAAAGGAGTTTTGCGGAGTCCAGGGGGCCAAACGCCGGAGACCCTGGCGTCTGGCCCTGGGCCAGACGCCGAGGCCCATGGCGTCTGGGCCAGACGCCAAGGATTGTGGCGTTTGGTCCTGGAGTCCGAGTGGGACTCTTGCCTTTCGGGAAAAACCGACTTTGAGGAGGCTTTTGCTCCAAGTTTCGACCCCGGGGCTCAACATATAAATAGAGGGGCAGGGCTAGCACCCAAGACACAACAAGTTGATCCACGTGATCTATTCCTTAGCCGTGTGCGGTGCCCCCTTCCACCATATACCTCGATAATACTGTAGCGGAGTTTAGGCGAAGCTCTGCTGCTGTAGTTCATCAATATCGTCACCACGCCGTCGTGCTGACGGAACTCTTCCCCGACACTTTGCTGGATCGGAGTCCGGGGATCGTCATCGAGCTGAACGTGTGCTCGAACTCGGAGGTGCCGTAGTTTCGGTGCTTGATCGGTTGGATCGTGAAGACGTACGACTACTTCCTCTACGTCGTGTCATCGCTTCCGCAGTCGGTCTGCGTTGGGTACGTAGACAACACTCTCCCCTCGTTGCTATGCATCACATGATCTTGCGTGTGCGTAGGAAATTTTTTGAAATTACTACGAAACCCAACAGTGGCATCCGAGCCAGGTTATTTATGTTGATGTTATATGCACGAGTAGAACACAAGTGAGTTGTGGACGATACAAGTCATACTGCCTACCAGCATGTCATACTTTGGTTCGGCGGTATTGTTGGACGAGACGACCCGGACCAACCTTACGCGTACGCTTACGCGAGACCGGTTCCCTCGACATGCTTTGCACATAGATGGCTTGCGGGCGACTGTCTCTCCAACTTTAGTTGAACCGAGTATGGCTACGCCCGGTCCTTGAGAAGGTTAAAACGGAGTCTATTTGACAAACTATCGTTGTGGTTTTGATGCGTAGGTGAGATTGGTTCTTACTTAAGCCCGTAGCAGCCACGTAAAACATGCAACAACAAAGTAGAGGACGTCTAACTTGTTTTTGCAGGGCATGTTGTGATGTGATATGGTCAAGGCATGATGCTGAATTTTATTGTATGAGATGATCATGTTTTGTAACCGAGTTATCGGCAACTGGCAGGAGCCATATGGTTGTCGCTTTATTGTATGCAATGCAATCGCGATGTAATGCTTTACTTTATCACTAAGCGGTAGCGATAGTCGTAGAAGCATAAGATTGGCGAGACGACAATGATGCTATGATGGAGATCAAGGTGTCGTGCCGGTGACGATGGTGATCATGACGGTGCTTCGGAGATGGAGATCACAAGCACAAGGCGATGATGACCATATCATATCACTTATATTGATTGCATGTGATGTTTATCTTTTTATGCATCTTATCTTGCTTTGATTGACGGTAGCATTATAAGATGATCTCTCACTAAATTATCAAGAAGTGTTCTCCCTGAGTATGCACCGTTGCCAAAGTTCGTCGTGCCCAGACACCACGTGATGATCGGGTGTGATAAGCTCTACGTCCATCTACAACGGGTGCAAGCCAGTTTTGCACACGCAGAATACTCAGGTTAAACTTGACGAGCCTAGCATATGCAGATATGGCCTCGGAACACGGAGACCGAAAGATCGAGCGTGAATCATATAGTAGATATGATCAACATAGCGATGTTCACCATTGAAACTACTCCATCTCACGTGATGATCGGACATGGTTTAGTTGATTTGGATCATGTGATCACTTAGAGGATTAGAGGGATGTCTATCTAAGTGGGAGTTCTTGAGTAATATGATTAATTGAACTTTAATTTATCATGAACTTAGTCCTGGTAGTATTTTGTAAATTATGTTGTAGATCAATAGCTTGCGTTGTTGCTTTCATATGTTTATTTTGATATGTTCCTAGAGAAAACTGTGTTGAAAGATGTTAGTAGCAATGATGCGGATTGGATCCGTGATCTGAGGTTTATCCTCATTGCTGCACAGAAGAATTATGTCCTTAATGCACCGCTAAGTGAAAGACCTATTGCAGGAGCAGATGCAGACGTTATGAACGTTTAGCTAGCTCAATATGATGACTACTTGATAGTTTTGTGCACCATGCTTAACGGCTTAGAATCGGGACTTCAAAGATGTTTTGAACGTCATGGACCATATGAGATGTTCCAGGAATTGAAGTTAATATTTCAAGCAAATACCCGAGTTGAGAGATATGAAGTCTCCAACAAGTTCTATAGCTAAAAGATGAAGGAGAATCGCTCAACTAGTAAGCATGTACTCAGATTGCCTGGGTACTTCAATCGGTTGAATCAAGTGGGAGTTAATCTTCCAGATAAGACAGTGATTGACAGAATTCTCTAGTCACCGTCACCAAGTTAGTAGAACTTCGTGATGAACTATAGTATGCAAGGGATGATGAAAATGATTCCCAAGCTCTTCGTAATGCGGAAATTGACGAAGGTAGAAATCGAGAAAAACATCAAGTGTTGATGGTAGACAAGACCACTAGTTTCAAGAAAAGGGCAGAGGGAAGAAGCGGAACTTCAAATAGAATGGCAAGCAAGTTGCTGCTCAAGTGAAGAAGCCCAAGTCTGGTCCTAAGACTGAGACTAAGTGTTTCTACTGCAAAGGGACTGGTCACTGGAAGCGGAACTACCCCAAGTGATTGGCAGATAAGAAGGATGGCAAAGTGAACATAAGTATATTTTATATACATGTTATTGATGTGTACTTTACTAGTGTTTATGGCAACCCCTCAGTATTTGATACTAGTTCAGTTGCTAAGATTAGTAACTCGAAACGGGAGTTGCAGAATAAATAGAGACTAGTTAAGGGTGAAGTGACGATGTGTGTTGGAAGTGGTTCCAAGATTGATATGATCATCATCGCACACTCCCTATACTTTCGGGATTAGTGTTGAACCTGAATAAGTGTTATTTGGTGTTTGCGTTGAGCATGAATATGATTTGATCATGTTTATTGTAATACGGTTATTCATTTAAGTAAGAGAATAAATTGTTGTTCTGTTTACATGAATAAAACCTTATATGGTTACACACCCAATGAAAATAGTTTGTTGGATCTCGATCGTAGTGATACACATAATCATAATATTGAAACCAAAAGATGCAAAGTTAATAATGATAGTGCAACTTATTTGTAGCACTGCCGTTTAGGTCATATTGGTGTAAAGCGCATGAAGAAACTCCATGCTGATGGGATTTTGGAATCACTTGATTATGAATCACTTGATGCTTGAGAACCATGCCTTTTGGGCAAGATGACTAAAACGCCGTTCTCCGGAACAATGAAGCAAGCAACAGATTTGTTGGAGATCATACATACTGATGTATGTGGTCCGGTGAATATTAAAGCTTGCAGCAGGTATCATTATTTTCTGACCTTCACAGATGATTTGAGCAGATATGGGGATATCTACTTGATGAAACATAAGTTTGAAACATTTGAACAGTTCAAAGAATTTCAGAGTGAAGTGGAAAATCATCATGACAAGAAAATAAAGTTTCTACGATCTGATCGCGGAGACAAATATTTGAGTTACGAGTTTGGTCTTCAATTAAAACAATGTGGAATAGTTTCACAAACTCATGCCACATGGAACACCACAGCATAATGGTGTGTCCGAACGTCATAACCGTACTTTATTAGATATATAGTGCAATCTATGATGTCTCTTACGGATCTACCACTATCGTTTTGGGGTTATGCATTAAAGACAGCTACATTCACATTAAATAGGGCACCATCTAAATCCGTTGAGGCGACACCATATGGTTTGGCAAGAAACCTAAGCTGTCGTTTCTTAAAGTTTGGGGTTGCAATGCTTATATGAAAAAATTTCATCCTGATAAGCTCAAACTCAAATCGGAGAAGTGCGTCTTCATAGGATATCCAGAGGAAACTATTGGATACACCTTCTACCACAGATCCGAAGGCAAGACTTTTTTTGCTAAAATTCGGAAACTTTCTGGAGAAGGGGTTTCTCTTGAAAGAAGTGAGTGGGAGGAAAGTAGAACTTGACGAGGTAACTGTACCTGCTCCCTTATTGGAAAGTAGTACATCACAGAAAACTGTTTTTGTGACACCTACACCAGTTAGTGAGGAAGCTAATGATGATGATTATGAAACTTTAGAACAAGATACTACTGAACCTCGTAGATCAACCAGAGTAAGATCCGCGCCAGAGTGGTACGGTAATCCTGTTCTGAAAGTCATGCTACTAGATCATGATGAAACCTACGAACTATGAAGAAGCGATGATGAGCCCAGATTCCGCAAAGTGGCTTGAAGCCATGAAATCTGAGATGGGATCCATGTATGAGAACAAAGTATGGACTTTGGTTGACTTGCCCGATGATCGGCAAGCAATTGAGAATAAATGGATCTTTAAGAAGAAGACTGACGCTGATGGTAATGTTACTGTCTACAAAGCTCGACTTGTCGCAAAAGGTTTTCGGCAAGTTCAAGGGATTGACTACGATGAGACCTTCTCACCCGTAGCGATGCTTAAGTCCGTCTGAATCATGTTAGCAATTGCCGCATTTTATGATTATGAAATTTGGCAGATGGATGTCAAAACTGCATTCCTGAATGGATTTCTGGAAGAAGAGTTGTATATGATGCAACCGGAAGGTTTTGTCGATCCAAAGGGAGCTAACAAAGTGTGCAAGCTCCAGCGATCCATTTATGGACTGGTGCAAGCCTCTCGGAGTTGGAATAAACGTTTTGATAGTGTGATCAAAGCATTTGGTTTTATACAGACTTTCGGAGAAGCCTGTATTTACAAGAAAGTGAGTGGGAGCTCTACAACATTTCTGATAAGTATATGTGAATGACATATTGTTGATCGGAAATAATGTAGAATTATTCTGTAAAACATAAAAGGAGTGTTTGAAAGGAGTTTTTCAAAGAAAGACTTCGGTGAAGCTGCTTACATATTGAGTTTCAAGATCTATAGAGATAGATCAAGACGCTTGATAAGTTTTTTCAATGAGTACATACCTTGACAAGATTTTGAAGTAGTTCAAAATGGAACAGTCAAAGAAAGAGTTCTTGCCTGTGTTACAAGGTGTGAAGTTGAGTAAGACTCAAAGCCCGACCACGGCAAAAAAAAATAGAAAGAGAATGAAAGTCATTTCCTATGCCTCAGTCATAGGTTCTATAAAGTATGCCATGCTGTGTACCAGATCTATTGTATACCCTGCACTGAGTTTGGCAAGGGAGTACAATAGTGATCTAGGACTAGATCACTGGACAGCGGTCAAAATTGTCCTTGGTGGAATAAGGATATGTTTCTCTATTATGGAAGTGAAAAAAGGTTCGTCGTAAAGGGTTACGCCGATGCAAGTTTGACACTAATCTAGATGACTCTAAGTCTCGATCTAGATACATATTGAAAGTGGGAGCAATTAGCTAGAGTAGCTCCATGCAGAGCATTGTTGACATAGAAATTTGCAAAATACATGAGGATCTGAATGTGGCAGACCCGTTGACTAAGATTCTCTCACAAGCAAAACACGATCACACCTTAGTACTCCTTGGGTGTTAATCACATAGCGATGTGAACTAGATTACTGAATCTAGTAAACCCTTTGGGTGTTGGTCACATAGCGATGTGAACGATGGGTGTTAATCACATGGTGATGTGAACTATTGCTGTTAAATCACATGGCGATGTGAACTAGATTATTGACTCTAGTGCAAGTGGGAGACTGAAGGAAATATGCCCTAGAGGCAATAATAAAGTTATTATTTATTTCCTTATATCATGATAAATGTTTATTATTCATGCTAGAATTGTATTAACCGGAAACATAATACATGTGTGAATACATAGACAAACAGAGTGTCACTAGTATGCCTCTACTTGACTAGCTCGTTAATCAAAGATGGTTATGTTTCCTAACCATAGACAAAAGAGTTGTTATTTGAGTAACGAGGTCACATCATTAGTTGAATGATCTGATTGACATGACCCATTCCATTAGCTTAGCACCTGATCGTTTAGTATGTTGCTATTGCTTTCTTCATGACTTATACATGTTCCTATAACTATGAGATTATGCAACTCCCGTTTGCCGGAGGAACACCTTGGGTGCTACCAAACGTCACAACGTAACTGAGTGATTATAAATGAGCATTACAGGTGTCTCCAAAAGTAGATGTTGGGTTGGCGTATTTCGAGATTAGGATTTGTCACTCCGATTGTCGGAGAGGTATCTCTGGGCCCTCTCGGTAATGCACATCACATAAGCCTTGCAAGCACTGCAACTAATATGTTAGTTGTGAGATGATGTATTACGGAACGAGTAAAGAGACTTGCCAGTAACGAGATTGAACTAGGTATTGGATACCGACGATCGAATCTCGGGCAAGTAACATACCGATGACAAAGGGAACAACGTATGTTGTTATGCGGTCTGACCGATAAAGATCTTCGTAGAATATGTAGGAGCCAATATGGGCATCTAGGTCCCGCTATTGGTTATTGACCGGAGACGTGTCTCGGTCATGTCTACATTGTTCTCGAACCCATAGGGTCCGCACGCTTAAGGTTACGATGACAGTTATATTATGAGTTTACATGTTTTGATGTACCGAAGGAGTTCGGAGTCCCGGATGAGATTGGGGACATGACGAGGAGTCTCGAAATGGTCGAGACGTAAAGATTCATATATTGGATGATATGGTTAGGCCAAGGGGTCAAGCCCATGAGGCTTTAGATCGGTGCAAAAGGAGTTTTGCGGAGTCCAGGGGGCCAAACGCCGGAGACCCTGGCGTCTGGCCCTGGGCCAGACGCCGAGGCCCATGGCGTCTGGGCCAGACGCCAAGGATTGTGGCGTTTGGTCCTGGAGTCCGAGTGGGACTCTTGCCTTTCGGGAAAAACCGACTTTGAGGAGGCTTTTGCTCCAAGTTTCGACCCCGAGGCTCAACATATAAATAGAGGGGCAGGGCTAGCACCAAAGACACAACAATTGATCCCTTGGATCTCTTAGCCGTGTGCGGTGCCCCCCTCCACCATAGTCCACCTCGATAATATCGTAGCGGTGCTTAGGCGAAGCCCTGCGACGGTAGAACATCAAGATCGTCACCACGCCGTCGTGCTGACGGAACTCTCCCTCGACACTCGGCTGGATCGGAGTTCGAGGGACGTCATCGAGCTGAACGTGTGCTAGAACTCGGAGGTGCCGTAGTTTCGGTGCTTGATCGGTCGGGCCGTGAAGACGTACGACTACATCAACCGCGTTGTGCTAACGCTTCCGCTTACGGTCTACAAGGGTATGTAGACAACACTCTCCCCTCTCGTTGCTATACATCACCATGATCTTGCGTGTGCGTAGGAAATTTTTGAAATTACTACGAAACCCAACAACAGAAGCATCCGATACCTGTGATCACAGATGGGGACCTTGCAATGCAGAGAGCAATAAGGGTGGTCTGGCCAGACTCAAACCATAGACTATGTATATGGCACATTCAGCAGAACATTGTGCGCCATCTGCATGATGACGATGTAAAGGAGGAATTCAGATCTTTCATTTATGATACTTCTTCCATTGAAGAGCATGAGATAAAATGGATACAATTCTTACAACGGAATAAAGTAACCAGTGAGGAGTCTTGGCTGCATCAGATGTATCAGATGAGAAAGTTGTGGTGTGCTCCATATCTTGAGGGGCGTTGTTTCCTAGGATTGAGCAGCAATCAGAGGAGTGAGAGCTTGAACTCTGTGCTACATACGCATCTTGAGGGTAAGATGTCGTTGTTTGAAATGCTAGAGCACTATGAGCGTTGCCTTGCGTCGCGACGGATTAACGAAGCTCTCCATGACGTCGAAGCCTTGCAGTCCGTTCCATTTACAGAGGAAAATGCTTCGCCGCTTGAGAAACACGCCGCAACAGTTTTCACACCTAGTGTCTTTAAGATGGTCTTATGGAGCACAGATGCTGTCAGCAAATGTCAAATCAAAGAGATACTAGATGAATCAGAAGATTCCACTTATGTTGTGTCCAAGCAGGAAAGAATGGATAAAAATTTGGAGTGCGCATTGAAGAGCAAGGAGGTCTTTTGCACAGGGTGAGTTGTTCTTGCCGTAAGCTGGAATGCGCAGGCACACCATGTTCCCACATTTTTTACATATTGGGGATTTTAAAACAAACAATTCTGCCAGGTTGTTGCATTCCCACTAGGTGGACTATGAATGCAAAATGCGCATACACACCTACCAGAAAAAACCAGATGTATGACTATTCGGTAAGCCTGCAGAGGTACTGTGAGTTGCGGAATTGTAGTCACGCCGCAAGTTTCAAGGCATGCCACTCTGATGAGGACTATCACCGTCTAAAGATGCTTTTGCAAGCACAACATCATGGCAAGCAATCAAGTTTTGAACAAGCTGACAGCAAGGAGTCAACTAATGCTCAACATAACAGCATTAGGTTTGGCCCGTTGATGCCGCACTCGGAGAAAGTTGATAAGGTTCTGGATCCCGTGCATGTTCCAAGACAAGGTGCACCGAAGAAAAGGCTGCAGGCAAAGACAAAGAAGTCAAGATCACAGAATATCTGTGGCTATTGCAAGAAACCAGGTCACAATCGACGTAAATGCGCTAAATTGCTAGAGGTACAAAATATGTTTATATTTATTTTTTGCATGTGTTTTACTCATAATTGATGTCCATGTGATTTATTGTATTCTTTTGTGTAGGATCTCGAGGCTGAACTGTGATATCTACATACAGCATGAACCGACGATGAGCCAGAGAACGTCGTGTGCCATTCAGCTTTGTGTGACGTGGTCTTTACATTCTATTTCATCGTGAAAGTAATTTAGTGAAGTGCGGTTGTACTGCCATGTTACTGTATTAGTTCGACATCTTTTGTTTCTATTTTCTGTGTGTATCATTTTCTGCCAAGGTGACGGTGCCAACCAAGTTCATGGCGGGGGAATCGGCGATGTTGTACAACTACACGGGGGTGCAGGAGTACATACACAAGGGCGGGCTCAAGGGCGACGTGCCGGGGCTTGAGGAGGTGGCGGTAATCGCCGGCGGTGCGCACTACATCCACCTGGAGAAGGCGGAGGAGGTCAGCGAGCACATCTACGACTTCTTCAAAAAGTTCTGACCAAAGCGCAGGCCTTCGAGGTATTTGGAATTGTAAGATCCTCTTTTGTCTCTTTGCAATCGTACAGTGCTGTGAGAATGCTTTGCATTGCAATGGGATATAAATGTTCTATATGTTAGTCAGTGATTTATCTATTATATTAATGTGATTGTATAAATACTCCATTCCTTTATTTTTACTCCACGTATAAAATTTGGTCAAAGTCAAACTACACAAGTTTGACCAAAACTATATCAAAAAATATGAACATCTATAATACTAAAACTATATAGTATGAAAATACATTTCATGATGCATCTGATAATATTGATTTCATATTGCGAATGTTGATATTTTTTAATATAAAGTTAGTCAAACTTTGCGAAGTTTGATTTGACCAAACTTTATATGCAGACTAAAAAAACGGAAGGAGTACATGTCTATCAAATCCTGCTCATGATTGTGTAAATAAATGTTTGTTAAATAAATTAAGATGGATTTGGTGCAAAAAGTAAGTATATTAAGTTGATTGACTAGGGGAAGGTGTGAAAAAGCATGTGGTGGGACTAAAGAACCGGTTGGATGAAAAATAATCATGAATGGACGTGGTGGAAGGAGGGGGAACCGGTTGACGAAGCGTTCTGCTGGTAGGAAGTCGAGTATGCCTCTCTTTTTCTGTAGGCTCGGTTCTTTTCAATTTACTAGGACCCATGTTCAAGAGTTCATCCGATTAACCAGTTAACTTGTCGACCAATCCCTACTCATAGGGTCATTGAGTAGCCGATAAACTGATAAATAGTTGGATTAAGTGATTACCATGCCGAAGCCTATTAATTCCCTACTTGCCAGCTAACCGAGCAGTTACCAGTTATTTCCTCAAAAATGACTAGGACAATGCCCGTGCGTTGCAACGCGATATAAATATTTTGTAAATAAATGTTTGTGCTTTGACTGCCAATATTAATTCAATTGTGTAAATAAATATTTATCAAATCCTATATGTGATTTTCCTTATAGTTTGATA
Organism: Triticum dicoccoides; assembly: GCF_002162155.2. Lineage (NCBI taxonomy): Eukaryota > Viridiplantae > Streptophyta > Magnoliopsida > Poales > Poaceae > Triticum > Triticum dicoccoides. The sequence continues at coordinate 487,483,098 of NC_041384.1, read as the reverse complement.
AGAAGTTTGGTAAGTAAATTAAGGTGATCGGTTAGCATAAGGGAACTGTGCGGACAAAGATCATGGTGAGACAAAAAACCAGCTGACAAAAAACGATGAATGGGGGAACCGGTTGACGAACCGTTCTGTCGGCAGGAAAAGAAATAGTACTCTATTTTTTAAGTAGTAAGAGATTAGCAGATGAAATATAATTCACTGACTATAGAGGGGGCATTAAATTGGAAAGATAAAAGGAGACCTGAATATGTCCTAGTTTCATGTTTTGGCCAATTGAAGAACACATAGGTGTTTCATTTTTGTGTTCCGCACTAACTCCATATGATCACCAAAGACACGACACTGCAACAACAAATTTAAGGCTTCTACCTTGCACTCCTCACTTTCAAGGAGCAAGGAGGCTTTGACATCTCATTATCGGCTCGGGATACCCGAGAAAGGGTTAATGCAAACCAGAAAACAACCATGATGAGAACTTTTACCTCAATGAATTAGAGGCCATCATGCGGGATATTGGATCCAATATGGCACCCGGTTGCGACGGTTTCTCGATATCATTATATAAGAAGTTCTGGCACCTTATGGCTGGCCAGATATTTGGGTTTCTTGATGACTTTGCCAAGGGTAGGATTGAAATCGAACACCTGAATTCCATAGTTCGTATTCTGCTACCTAAAGTACCTGACAAAGAGTTTATTTGTTAATTTGGTATGATTGCCTTGATCAACATAGCATTTATGCTAGCCATCAAGGGTTATTCCACCCAGCCATACCCGATGGGAATAGATTGATTCAGCCGAATCAATTGGCGTTTGTTCATGGTGGGAGTATCCTGAAGGGGGTCTGTATTCTCCATGAAATGCTCCACTCGACGCATGCCTTCAAGAAATCTTCATCATGAGGATTGACTTCGTGAAGGCATATGATGGAGTTAGCTCAGACTTTCTAGAGGATGTTATGACTGATAAGAACTTTGACTCCACCTGGATAGGCACATGAACTACTATTTGATGGCTAAGTTGGTGTGGCCAATTATCATCGGCTAGGGGGCATGTCATTAGATATAGTTTGTAAAAAAAGATCTTCGACTAGCCCCTTTGGGCTCTGGCGACAGGGGTTTATGCTACAAGGTCCTAATTCTTGAAGTCTATAGTGAAGGTTCGTCACCTTTTGCGGACTTGCGTATTCCGTGAGGTCATGAACGGCCAGGCCACAATGCCACATGCTTTTGTTGGATCATTGGATTAGCGACGCTTCGCTTCCAGCTATTTTGTGGGCCTCTTTTGCGATTGTAGATGACCCTGAAACCCTACTAGATGATGTTTGCATCTAAGGTCAGTGGAGACCTCCTTACAGCCGTAACCTAGGAACAACATAGATGGTCGGGTGGCAACATTTGGCGAGTCTACTCGCAACCCGCACTCTTTGCCTCGAGCCCGACTCCTCCCGATGGAAGTTGGAGCCACCCTGAATGTTTTATACCATGCCTTCCATTAAGGAGTTGCTGAATTTCAAGCCATGGATATTATAAAGGCTTGTGTGATGACCAAGATTAAAATCTTCATATGGCTTGATCCAAGACCGACTTGTTGGCGATCTATGGTTTGAAAACAACACGACCCCGACAATGAGGAGTGTGTGTTGTAAGGATGGCAATTTTACCCATGGACATGGATACCCATGGATATCCGACCCGAATGGATAGGGTTTGGATATGCTTTTGTGCCCATGGACGGCGCCCAAACCCGACCCGATTGCTCGTGGGTAGGGCATGGATATAATCTTGTACCCGTGTATATACCCAAACCGAACCCGATAGTATGCATTAGTGGGCAAAATCTGCTATCCCTACCCCATAATCACATGTCCCACTGCAAATTTAAACTTTGTTATGTAAAGCATGCAAAAGGAAATTGTACAATCCCCACCGTAACTTTCATTAGTTGACATTCAATCCCCACTAACGTACTCCATCGCCCCTTCCCTTATTTTTATCTCCTCATTAAATGACTCGTCATTCTCATCTTTTCAAAAAATTACTAAATTATATTAGGTTGTTACTAGACGTTGATTTACCATAAGTTAATGTTTACAGTAAGCGAAGTCTAGCTTGCCACGAGGTGAAGAATGGAAGATCTTATGTTAACATTGTCTTATGTCTTATTTGTATATCTTGAGAGGACCCAATGGATATCTAGTGGGTATGGATATGTTGGGGAACACAGTAATTTTAAAAAAATCCTCCGCACACGCAAGATCATGGTGATGCATAGCAACCAGAGGGGAGAGTATTGTCTACGTACCCTCATAGACCGTAAGCGGAAGCGTTATGAGAACATGGTTGATGTAGTCGTATGTCTTCACGACCCGACCGATCTAAGTACCGAACACACGACACCTCCAAGTTCAGCACACGTTCAGCTTGGTGACGTCCCACGAACTTCGATCCAGCAGAGCTTCGAGGGAGAGTTTTGTCAGCACGACGGCGTGATGACGGTGATGCTGCTGCTGCCGATGCAGGGCTTCGCCTAAGCACCGCTACGATATGACCGAGGTGGATTATGGTGGAGGGGGGCACCGCACATGGCTAAAAGATCAACTGATCAACTTGTGTCTATGGGGTGCCCCCCTCCCCCGAATATAAAGGAGTGGAGGAGGGGGAGAGGCCGACCCTCCTAGGCGCGCCCCAAGGGGAGTCCTACTCCCACCGGGAGTAGGACTCCAACCCTTCCATGAGTAGGAGTAGGAGAGAGGGAAGGAGGAGAGAGGGGGAAGGAAAGGGGGGCTCCGCCCCCTCCTTGTCCAATTCGGACTAGAGGGAGAGGGGGCGCGCGACCTGCCATGGACTCCCCTCCTCTTCTCCACTAAGGCCCAATAGGCCCATTACACTCCCTGGGGGGTTCTGGTAACCCCTCGGTACTCCGGTATTTGTCCGAACTTGCCCGGAACCTTTCTGAAGTCCAAACATAGTCATCCAATATATCGATCTTTATGTCTCAACCATTTCGAGACTCCTCATCATGTCCATGATCATATCCGGGACTCTGAACTACCTTCGGTACATCAAAACATATAAACTCATAATACCGATCGTCACCGAACGTTAAGCGTGCGGACCCTATGGGTTCGAGAACTATGTAGACATGACCGAGACTCATCTCCGGTCAATAACCAATAGCGGAACCTGGATGCTCATATTGGCTCCTACATATTCTACGAAGATCTTTATCGGTCAAACCGCATAACAACATACGTTGTTCCCTTTGTCATTGGTATGTTACTTGCCCGAGATTCAGTCATCGGTATCTCAATACCTAGTTCAATCTCGTTACCGACAAGTCTCTTTACTCGTTTCGTAATACTACATCCCGTAACTAACTCATTAGCTACATTGCTTGCAAGGCTTATTGTGATGTGCATTACCGAGAGGGCCCAGAGATACCTCTCCGACAATCGGAGTGACAAATCCTAATCTCGATCTATGCCAATTCAAGTACCTTCGGAGACACCTGTAGAGCACCTTTATAATCACCCAGTTATGTTGTGACGTTTGGTAGCACACAAAGTGTTCCTCCGGTACTCGAGAGTTGCATAATCTCATAGTCATAGGAACATGTATAAGTCATGAAGAAAGCAATAACAATATACTAAACGATCAACTGCTAAGCTAACGGAACGGGTCAAGTCAATCACATCATTCTCTAATGATGTGATCCCGTTAATCAAATGACAACTCATGTCTATGGCTAGGAAACTTAACCATCTTTGATTCAACGAGCTAGTCGGGTAGAGGCATACTAGTGACACTTCGTTTGTCTATGTATTCACACATGTACTAAGTTTCCGGTTAATACAATTCTAGCATGAATAATAAACATTTATCATGATATAAGGAAATATAAATAACAACTTTATTATTGCCTCTAGGGCATATTTCCTTCAGTCTCCCACTTGCACTAGAGTCAATAATCTAGATTACACGGTAATGATTCTAACACCCATGGAGTCTTGGTGCTGATCATGTTTTGCTCGTGAGAGAGGCTAAGTCAACGGGTCTGCAACATTCAGATCCGTATCTATCTTGCAAATCTCTATGTCTCCCTCCTTGACTTGATCGCGGATGGAATTGAAGCGTCTCTTGATGTGCTTGGTTCTTTTGTGAAACCTGGATTCCTTTGCCAAGGCAATTGCACCAGTATTGTCACAAAAGATATTCATTGGACCCGATGCACTAGGTATGACACCTAGATCGGATATGAACTCCTTCATCCAGACTCCTTCATTTGCTGCTTCCGAAGTAGCTATGTACTCCGATTCACACGTAGATCCCGCCACGACGCTTTGCTTAGAACTGCACCAACTGACAGCTCCACCGTTCAATAAAAACACGTATCCGGTTTGTGACTTAGAGTCATCCGGATCAGTGTCAAAGCTTGCATCGACGTAACCATTTACGACAAGCTCTTTGTCACCTCCATAAACGAGAAACATATCCTTAGTCCTTTTCAGGTATTTCAGGATGTTCTTGACCGCTACCCAGTGATCCACTCCCGGATTACTTTGGTACCTCCCTGCTAAACTAATAGCAAGGCACACATCAGGTCTGGTACACAGCATTGCATACATGATAGAGCCTATGGCTGAAGCATAGGGAACATCTTTCATTTTCTCTCTATCTTCTGTAGTGGTCGGGCATTGAGTCTGACTCAACTTCACACCTTCTAACACAGGCAGGAACCCTTTCTTTGCTTGATCCATTTTGAACTTCTTTAAAACTTTATCAAGGTATGTGCTTTGTGAAAGTCCAATTAGGCGTCTTAATCTATCTCTATAGATTTTGATGCCCAATATATAAGCAGCTTGAAACACCCTCGATGCGACTATATCTCCCACGTGTCGAGGCACGACTTAGAGGCATAATCGCATTGAAGGCATATGTCGCAAGTTAGGCAACCTTCACAACATCCCATGTAATATAATAATGAAAGGGGAGATAACATAGTTGGCTTACACTCGCCACGTCAATCAAGTACATAAATAACATTACATCATTCAAACACTCATGGCCCGACTACAGCGCCAAAATAAAAGAGAACCCAACATGCGACAACGGTCCCATTCACCCCCAACTGGGCACCACTACTGATCATCGGGAAAGGAAACATAGTGATGTTGAGAGTCTTCGTCGAACTCCCACTTGAGCTCATACGCGTCTCCTGGAGCGGAATCATCAGGCCCTGCATCTGGTGTAATAGTAATCTATGAGCCACAGGGACTCAGCAATCTCGCACCCTCGCAATCAAGACTATTTAAGCTTATAGGTATGGCAAGGTAAATATATGTGGAGCTGCAGCAAGCGACTAGCAAGTATGGTGGCTAGCTTATACGCAAAAGAGAGCGAGAAAAGGAGGCAAAGCGCAAGTGAGAAACTAGATAACAACCTGCGCAAAAATTACTCCAACACCGTGTCCACTTCTCGGACTCCGCCGAGAAGAGGCCATCACGGTAACACACTCAGTTGATTCATTTTAATTAATTAAGGTTCAAGTTATCTACAACTGGGCATTAACAAATTCCCATCGGCCCATAACCGCGGGCACGGCTTTCAAAAGTTCAAATCCCTGCAGGGGAGTCCCAACTTAGCCCATGACAAGCTCTCATGGTTAACGAAGGAATAGACCTCCTCCCAAGACGTTCTGATCAGACTCGGTATCTCGGTAATTCAAGACACTTCGACAGGTTAAAACAAGACCAGCAACACCGCCTGAATGTGCCGACAAATCCCGATAGGAGCTGCACATATCTCTTTCTCAGGGCACACTCAGATTGTCTTAGGTACGGGTAGGCCAGCCCAGAGTTGCCCCTGGTGGCCACCGGCAGCTGACAGGTG
>NC_041384.1:487474554-487476868 GCF_002162155.2 Triticum dicoccoides | reverse complement strand
TAAATAAGGATGACCCTTGAGTCTACAGAACCCAAGGGAAAGAAAAGGCTAGGTGGCGAATGGTAAAACCAAGGTTGGGCATTGTTGGAAAAGCTTTAATCAAGGCGAACTATCAAGGGGTTTCCATTATAACCCAACCGCGTAAGGAACGCAAAATCCGGGAACATAACACCGATATGACGGAAACTAGGGCGGCAAGAGTGGAACAAAACACTAGGCAAGAGACCGAGCCTTCCACCCTTTACCAAGTATATAGATGCATTAAGATAACATAGCAATATAATGATATCCCAACAAGTGAATAAAAGTTCCAACAAGGAACGGCCTTCAAACTTCACCTGCAACTAGCAACACTATAAGAGGGGCTGAGCAAAGCGGTAACATAGCCAACCAACGGTTTTCTAGGACAATGGTGGGTTAGAGGTTTGACATGGAAATTTGGGAGGCTTGAAAGCAAGTGGTAGGCATTGTAGCAATGGCATAGCAAAAGAGCGAGCAAACTAGCATAGCAAAGATAGTAGTGATTTCGAGGGTATGATCATCTTGCCTGCACAGTTGTCAGAGTTGACTAAATCCTCGAAAGCAAACTCAACGGGCTCCTCGTTAGCAAACTCATCTCCCAGATCTACCCAAACAAGACAAACAAGCAACAAGGATACAATCAACCACGTGCAAGGATCAAGCAATATGGTGCAATGATGCTATGCTATGCGGGATGCGATGCGGGATGCAAAATGCAAGATATGACAGGAAATGCATGAACCTGGCCTCATATTGGAATTCCAAGTGTGCCACTAGAAATATGAGATAAAATCGCTTGAAAACGATATAAAGAACGCCGGAATCGGAGTTACGGTTTGGAAATGGCAAGCGATTCAAAAATGACACCGGTCTGTGATTTACAGCAAGTAGCCATCTAAATGCAATGAGATGAACATGCTACAGCACCCAAACATGACAATAAAATACATGGTAGGGATGCACAAAAGATGCTTAATAAAAGTCTAGCACTGAGCTATGGCCAATTCATCCATTAACAGGTTCAAACAAGCATGGCAAAAATGCATATGACAAACAGATTTCAGACTTGGTGATATCAACACTAGTCTGGAATTTCAGATCAACTAGCCATCTTCGGAGCAACAATACTACATGCTACAGGACCTGAGCATGGCAAAGTAAAACATGGCATGGAGCTACTCAAAGAGCTTAAAAAAAGTCCCTTAGTGACCTTGAGCCAAAAGGGATCAGAAAATACAATTGCAAGCATGTGAACATAGCAAAAACATAATCAGTTTTCAGACTTAGTGAAAACTGACACATGCTGAAACATAACTCAAGTAGGCATGTTTACGAGCTCGATGCAGTCACTACGGTGCAAGTCATGACAAGACAAGCATACATCCATCAAGAAGGCACAAAATGCAAGCTAGACATGGCAAGATCAACAGCATAGCAGGCACGGATCAACTACAACATCATCGGCAAAATTGCAAACAAGTTGACAAACTGCTCAGATTCACAAAGTAGCAAAAGTAGAGCTCGATTGACTCAAGCTATGGTGCTCCATAATTGCAAACAAATACATGGATGGATAGAGCACTACACGATTAACAAACATCCTTACTAATCATCCTCAAAAGAGGCACGGACCACTAGGAAACAACAAGAACATATGGCAACATGAGCTAAACAGATCAAGGACTTAGTGGAATTGCTAAGTCCCCGAAAACAGAATTAGCAAGTGCACCACTTTGCAAGCTTGCACAAGTCACCACACACATCCTAAAAAATACATGGGTTGCACCTCTGGAAAGATGAAAAAACCCTTAACAAAACATAAATAGAGCATCAGGGCATATCATGCACACAATAATCATGGCAAAAATGACAAAACCTAAATGGAGTAGCATATCTGACAATTAACTCAAGTAGCCCTCTTCTAACAGCATTTCGGGCATCAAGATGAACTCAAATGAAAATGACGCAATGGAATGAAATGATGCACTCTCTGAGATGAACATTTTGATATGCTATATGCATGAATCGGAGCTACAGATGCAAAGTTACGGAGCTACGAACATGGCAACTTGGATCTAGAATTCTGGGACTTGGAGAAAAATCAACCTCACAAAAATTAGGGTTACTGTTCACGGATCTCAGATCTGCACGCAAAACAAGGTCGGACGGGTCCCTCGCCGGAGTTCGTCGCCGGAGAAGAGGGAGGGGCCAGGCCGGAGCTTGGGGGCGACGCCGGCGAGCACGGAGGCCGGGGCGGCCGCGAGCGGCGACCGACCGGCGAGCTCGGGCGGCG
>NC_041384.1:487430441-487473998 GCF_002162155.2 Triticum dicoccoides | reverse complement strand
GAGGGAGGCGGCGGCGCCGGGCGCAAGGAGGCGGCGCGGGCGGCTGGGCCGTGGGGGCTCTCCCCGGGCCGAGCGGGCCGGCGCGGGAGAGGGTGGCGGCGTGCCACGTGTCGGGCGAGGAGTGGCTGGCGGCGGCGACGGGATTTGTCCGGCGCGGCGCGGTGGATTTTTTTAGGGTTTGGACGGGGGAGGATCCGGATTTTTCGAGAGGGGTCTATTTATAGCCATAGAGGGAGCTAGGAGAGTCCAAATGAGGTGCGGTTTTTGGACACGCGATCGTGATCGAACGATCTATATGATGGAGCAGACTTAGGTGGGTTTTGGGCCAAATTGAAAGGGTGTTGGGCTGCAACACACACGAGGCCTTTTCGGTCCCTCGGTTAACCGTTGGAGTATCAAACGAAGTCCAAATGGTACGAAACTTGACAGGCGGTCTACCGGTAGTAAACCAAGGCCGCTTGACAAGTCTCGGTCCAATCCGGAAATGTTTAATCCCCACACACGAAAGAAAGCTAGAAATGGCCACCGGAGGAGAACGAAGCGCTGGAATGCAAAATGGACAACGGGGAAAATGCTCGAATGCATGAGACGAACACGTATGCGAATGCAATGCACATGATGACATGATATGAGATGCATGACAACGATCACAACACATGGAGACAAAGACCCGAACCCGAGAAAATAAATTAACTTAACGCCGGAAACGGCAAGAGTTGGAGTACAAATTGGGAAAGTTACACTCGGGGTGTTACAACACTCCACCACTACGAAAGGATCTCGTCCCGAGATCTAGGACTGAAAGAACGCTGGGTACTCAGAACGGAGGTGATCCTCGCATTCCCAGGTAGCTTCACGGTCGGAATGGTGTGACCACTCGACTTTGAGAAATTTGATTGACTTGTTGCGAGTCTTGCGTTCAGTCTCTTCGAGAATAGCAAATGGGTGCTCACGATAGGAAAGATCTTTTTGGAGCTCAATGTCCTCAAAGTTGAGGGTGCGGTCAGGAGTCTTGAAGCACTTTCGAAGCTGAGAGACATGGAACACGTCATGAACATTTGCAAAGTTTGAAGGAAGCTCGAGTTGATAGGCGAGGTCACCTCTCTTGCTGACAATATTGAAAGGTCCCACGTATCTGGGGGCAAGCTTCCCTTTGATACCGAAGCGACGAGTACCTTTCATAGGAGAGACGCGGAGGTAAATATGATCTCCGATCTCGAAAGCCAAATCATGGTGCTTACTATCATAGTAGCTCTTCTGGCGGGATTGGGCCGCTTTGAGGTTATCACGAATGACTTTGCACATTTCTTCTGCCTCTGTGATTAAGTCATTACCCAAAAGCTGACGTTCACCGGTTTCAGACCAGTTGAGAGGGGTACGGCACTTCCTGCCATACAGGATTTCAAATGGGGCCTTGCCTGAACTTGCTTGAAAACTATTGTTCTAGGAGAATTCAGCATAAGGAAGACAATCCTCCCACTTCATGCCGAAGGAGATCACACAAGCCCTGAGCATATCTTCAAGAATCTGGTTGACACGCTCGACTTGACCGCTAGTTTGAGGATGGAAAGCTGTACTGAAGCGGATGTTAGTGCCCATGGCCTTCTGAAAAGAATCCCAAAACTTCGAGGTAAAAATGCTGCCACGGTCTGAAGAGATCACTTGAGGAATACCGTGCAGAGAGACAATACGGGAGGTATAGAGTTCCGCCAATTGAGCTGCAGTGATCGACTCTTTGATAGGCAGAAAGTGAGCCACTTTGGTGAGTTTGTCGATGATAACGAATATAGCATCATTGCCACGCTTGGACTTTGGAAACTCAGTCACGAAGTCCATTTCAATGTGGTCAAACTTCCATTCTGGAATGGCAAGAGGTTGGAGGAGACCTGCTGGCCTTTGGTGTTCTGCCTTCACTCTTCTGCAGACATCACATTCATTCACGAATTGAGCAATCTCACGCTTCATTCGAGTCCACCAATAAGCCTGCTTGAGGTCCTGATACATCTTCGTGCTCCCAGGGTGGATGGAGAGGAGAGAATTGTGAGCCTTGTTCATGATCACTTTACGAAGGTCACCTTTGGGTACAACAATACGATCCTCGAAGAAGAGAGTGTCCTTGTCATCAAAGTGGTAGCACTTGTACTTGGGTTGACTCTTGGCAATCCCAATCTTCACCTTTTTCACCATAGCATCAAGAAGATGGGCTTGGCGAATCTGGTCTTCCAAGGTAGGAGAGACTTGAAGGTTGGCGAGGAAACCTTGAGGAACAACTTGCAGATTAATTTTGCGGAAAGCTTCACAAAGCTTGGGGTGATAAGGCTTGAGAATAAGACTGTTGCAGTAAGCTTTTCTGCTCAAAGCGTCAGCAATCACATTGGCCTTGCCTGGAGTATACTCAATACTAGGATTATACTCTTGAATCATTTCGACCCATCGAGTTTGCCTGAGGTTGAGATTAGGCTGAGTGAAGATGTACTTGAGACTCTTGTGATCAGTGAAAATGTCCACTTTTCTTCCCAATAGAAGATGTCTCCAAGTCAAAAGAGCATGCACAACTGCCGCCAACTCGAGATCATGAGTGGGGTAGTTCTTCTCATTAGGCTTCAACTGGCGAGAGGTATAAGCAACAACTTTCTTCTCTTGCATCAAAACTGCGCCAAGACCTTGGAGAGAGGCATCACAAAAGACCTCGTACGGCTTGGATTCATCAGGCGGAGTCAGAACTGGAGCAGTGATCAATTTCTCTTTCAAAGTGTTGAAAGCAATATCACACTCCGGAGACCAAACGTACTTGACGTGCTTCTGGAGAAGATTTGAGAGAGGCTTAGCGATCTTAGAAAAGTTTTCAACGAATCTTCGGCAATAGCTTCCGAGACCGAGGAAGCTACGGAGTTGCTTCACGTTCTGAGGAGGTTCCAATTCACAATTGCAGACACCTTCTCAGGATTCACGGCAATGCCCTTGGCAGAGATGATATGACCAAGATAAAGAACCTCATCAAGCCAAAATTCACACTTGGAGAACTTAGCATAGAACTTGTGTTCCCTGAGCTTATCAAGAACCAAACGCAAGTGCTTGGCATGATCTTCCTTGTTCTTGGAGAAAACCAAAATGTCATCGAGATAGACCAAAACGAAGTCATTGGTGTAGGTGTTGAAGATGAAGTTCATCATGCGAGAGAACGTCGGAGGAGCGTTGACGAGGCCAAAAGACATGACAGTGTATTCGTATGAACCAAAGCTTGTCCTGAAAGCCGTCTTGAGAATATCTTGCTCACAGATTCGAATCTGATGATAACCCATACAGAGATCAAGCTTGGAGAATACTTGAGCACCTTTGAGTTGTTCGAACAGCTCATTGATGTTGGGAAGTAGGTATTTGTTCTTGATGGTCTTCTTGTTCACTGGACGGTAATCAACACAAAGTCGGTCCGTTCCATCCTTCTTCTTCACAAAAATAACACCACAACTCCACGGAGAAGAACTAGGCCGGATGAGACCCATTTTCTCTTGAATATCGAGTTGCTTCTTCAGCTCTTTCAACTCTTCAGGTCCGAGCTTGTAAGGACATTTGCACACAGGTTCCGTACCAGGCTCAAGATCAATAACGAATTCAACTGGCCGGTGCGGAGGCATTCCTGGAAGCTCTTCTGGAAAGACGTCTTGATATTCGCAAACGACTGGAATTTGAGAGATGGCATCCAATTCACCCTTCTCATTGAGAGAAAACAGACGGATTGTATCATCACGAGCGGCAAAGACAATTACATCCTCAGACGAATGAGTCAATTGAATCTGCCTGGCTGCACAATCAAGCTGAGCCTTGTGCTTAGAAAGCCAATCCATCCCGAGAATAAGATCAATATCCGAGTTACCAAGAACCGTTGGAGAAGATAGAAACTTGTAGTCTCCCAAAGTGATAGTAACATCCGGAGCAATGGAGTTAGCATGCATGCGCTTACCGGGAGAGACAACTGCTAAAGGACTAGGCAAAATTTGCAAAGGCAAACCATGCTTAGATGAAAACGGTCTCGAGATGAAACAATGCGATGCACCCGTGTCAAAAGAACTTTTGCAGGAATATCATTAACATGAAGGTTACCCATGATCACATCTGACGAGTCCTCTGCCTGAGCTGCATTCATCAAGTTGACCTTGGCGGACTTGGGGTTATGCTTGACCACAACTGTACTTGCCGATCTGACAGGAGGAGGAGGAGGAAGACGCCTCTGGTTGAAACACTTGTTGACATAGTGACCCTTCTGTTGGCACTTGTTGCACGTGACCTCTGAAAGCGTACTGTGATACAGAGCACTCGATCTTGGAGCTTGAGACGAAGTCTTATTCTGAAAGCCAGGGTTGGGTGGGTGGGAAGAACCACTGCCACCTTTGCTCTTCTGCTAATACGGCTGACGAAACGGAGGAGGAGGAAGCCAAAACTTCTGCTGCTTGGCCACTTGAGTAGAGGAAGAAGGAGTAACATCTCTGGCTCGCTTCTTGGAAGCATCACACCTCAACTGAGCAGCCTCTTGCTTCAGTGCCATGTTGTAGAACTCATCGTATCTCAAGGGCTCGAAGAGAACAAGAGCGAGCTGAATTTCTTCTCTGAGACCACCCCTGAACTGGTATATCATGCTCTTCTCATCAGGGATGTCCTGCTTGGCAAAGCAGGCGAGCTTCTGGAACAACTTGTTGTAGTCATAGACAGACAAAGAACCTTGCTTCAGATTGCGGAATTCCTCACACTTGCTTTCAACCACGCTCTGGGAATATGATGAGCTCGGAAATCTCGACAGAAATCATCCCAAGTGATAACACGTCTACCTCTGGAATCCTTGTACTACTGGAACCATTCTGCAGCTTGATCTTTGAGTTGGAAGGAAGCGAACTTAACAAAGTCCTCAGGCCTGACGTTACTGCACTCGAAATGCTTGCACAGATCCACAAGCCAATCATCAGCATCGGTTGCATCAACACAATTGCTGAAAGTCTTTGGCCCGTTAGCAAGGAACTGGTTGAGTGTAGCAAAGTGATTCTGATTGCTGCCTTGATTCCCTTGGTTGCCTTGATTGCGCTCTTGAAGAATTTGCATGATCAACTGTGTGTTTGCATTGGTTGCGTCCATCACAGCTTGCCATGCCTCCGGAGGAGGTGGAGGTGGTGGAGGATCACGATTCGGAGTCGTGCGCATTGGAGGAGCCATCCTGAAGAGGTTGACCACCATTAGCACATCGATAGACAATTATTGAAGCTGAATCCAACGGAATGAAAATTGCAACATATAGTCTTCACATCCGAGCAAAATGAACGAATGCATTCCTCTTGAAATGGTCACATATCCATAAATTGAGAAGCCACATAGAATTAACATAGAGAAATAATTCAACAAGGTACGGATCAAGAACGAATAATCGGTAAGAAATCCCAATCTCAAACCAATATCCATGGAAGAAGAACTAGATCTACTAGAATTCCCACCTATGAAACTCCCGAACCTTTCCGGTTATGCAATCAGGTGTTGGGGATACAGGGGAAGCATAATATCTCACCCAAACTAGCAAATCCTACATCCAGCTATATCCATCCTTCAACACATAACCAAGAAACCTTCGGAAACCATCTACCTCAACCTTCGAAAAGCATCCGTTATACAAGTTACGGCGATACTCCCAAACTCCCGCCCCAGTACTGGGTGGCGTTGAGGTTATCTCACTAACGAACTGCATAAAAGAGATTTTCGATGTCGGCGTACTAAACTTAGGTATTCCAGAACTGCAACGATAAAATTATGATGACAACACCTCATAGCTCAACTCCCCGGAACACTTCCACTAAACCCCTGACAGGAGGCACCAAGACAATGTTCTCATCATAAAACCATCGGAACGATTCCAAGATACCCGCGTGATCCTAATTTTTTTGTGAAATTTGAGAAGAGAAGAGTCAAAACTCTACGTCAGGATGCCTTACCAGAGCGATGAGGAGACTAGGAAGTAAACAGAATTCCTAAACTCTCCGATATATAATTCCTAAAAGACTCAAAACATTTTTCTAGACACAACTCGGCCACTAAAAACGATCAAGCAATGGGGCTCCTAAGGTTGGGGAAGGCTCTGATTACCAACTTGTAACACCCTCGATGCGACTATATCTCCCACGTGCCGAGGCACGACTTAGAGGCATAATCGCATTGAAGGCATATGTCGCAAGTTAGGCAACCTTCACAACATCCCATGTAATATAATAATGAAAAGGGAGATAACATAGTTGGCTTACACTCGCCACGTCAATCAAGTACATAAATAACATTACATCATTCAAACACTCATGGCCTGACTACGGCGCCAAAATAAAAGAGAACCCAACATGCGACAACGGTCCCGTTCACCCCCAACTGGGCACCACTACTGATCATCGGGAAAGGAAACATAGTAACGTTGAGAGTCTTCGCCGAACTCCCACTTGAGCTCATACGCGTCTCCTGGAGAGGAATCATCAGGCCCTGCATCTGGTGTAATAGTAATCTGTGAGCCACAGGGACTCAGCAATCTCGCACCCTCGCCATCAAGACTATTTAAGCTTATAGGTATGGCAAGGTAAATATATGTGGAGCTACAGCAAGCGACTAGCAAGTATGGTGGCTAGCTTATACGCAAAAGAGAGCGAGAAAAGGAGGCAAAGCGCGAGCGAGAAACTAGAGAACAACCCGCGCAAACATTACTCCAACACCGTGTCCACTTACCGGACTCTGCCGAGAAGAGGCCATCATGGTAACACACTCAGTTGATTCATTTTAATTAATTAAGGTTCAAGTTATCTACAACCGGACATTAACAAATTCCCATCGGCCCATAACCGCGGGCACGACTTTCGAAGTTCAAATCCCTGCAGGGGAGTCCCAACTTAGCCCATGACAAGATCTCCCGGTCAACGAAGGAATAGACCTCCTCCCAAGACGTTCCGATCAGACTCGGTATCTCGGTAATTCAAGACACTTCGACAGGTTAAAACAAGACCAGCAACACCGCCCGAATGTGCCGACAAATCCTGATAGGAGCTGCACATATCTCTTTCTCAGGGCACACTCAGATTGTCTTAGGTACGGGTAGGCCAGCCCAGAGTTGCCCCTGGTGGCCACCAACAGCTGACAGGTGGACCAACACTCAGAGGAGCACTGGCCCGGGGGGGGGGGGCGGGGCTTAATATAAGGATGACCCTTGAGTCTGCAAAACCCAAGGGAAAGAAAAGGCTAGGTGGCGAATGGTAAAACCAAGGTTGGGCATTGCTGGAAAAGCTTTAATCAAGGCGAACTATCAAGGGGTTCCCATTATAACCCAATCGCGTAAGGAATGCAAAATCCGGGAACATAACACCGATATGATGGAAACTAGGGCGGCAAGAGTGGAACAAAACACTAGGCGAGAGGCCAAGCCTTCCACCCTTTACCAAGTATATAGATGCATTAAGATAACATAGCAATATAATGATATCCCAACAAGTGAATAAAAGTTCCAACAAGGAACGGACTTCAAACTTCACCTGCAACTAGCAATGCTATAAGAGGGGCTGAGCAAAGCGGTAACATAGCCAACCAACGGTTTGCTAGGACAATGGTGGGTTAGAGGTTTGACATGGCAATTTGGGAGGCTTGAAAGCAAGTGGTAGGCATCGTAGCAATGGCATAGCAAAAGAGCGAGCAAACTAGCATAGCAAAGATAGTAGTGATTTCGAGGGTACGATCATCTTGCCTGCACAGTTGTCAGAGTTGACTGGATCCTCGAAAGAAAACTCAACGGGATCCTCATTAGCGAACTCATCTCCCGGCTCTACCCAAACAAGACAAACAAGCAACAATGATACAATCAACCACGTGCAAGGATCAAGCAATATGGTGCAATGATGATATGCTATGCGGGATGCGATGCGGGATGCAAAATGCAAGATATGACAGGAAATGCATGAACCTGGCCTCATCTTGGAATTCCAAGTGTGCCACTGGAAATATGAGACGAAATCGCTTGAAAACGATATAAAGAACGCCGGAATCGGAGTTACGGTTTGGAAATGGCAAGCGATTCAAAAATGACACCGGTGTGCGATTTACAGCAAGTAGCCATCTAAATGCAATGAGATGAACATGCTACAGCACCCAAACATGCCAACAAAATACATGGCAGGGATGCACAAAAGATGCTTAACAAAAGTCTAGCACTGAGCTACGGCCAATTCATCCATTAACAGGTTCAAACAAGCATGGCAAAAATGCATATGACAAACAGATTTCAGACTTAGTGATATTAACACTTGTCTGGAATTTCAGATCAACTAGCCCTCTTCGGAGCAACAAAACTACATGCTACAGGACCTGAACATGGAAAAGTAAAACATGGCATGGAGCTACTGAAATAGTTTAACAAAAGTCCCTTAGTGACCTTGAGCCAAAAGGGATTAGAAAATACAATTGCAAGCATGTGAACATAGCAAAAACATAATCAGTTTTCAGACTTAGTGAAAACTGACACATGCTGAAACATAACTCAAGTAGGCATGTTTACGAGCTCGATGCACTCACTATGGTGCAAGTCATGACAAGACAAGCATACATCCATCAAGAAGGCACAAAATGCAAGCTAGACATGGCAAGATCAACAACATAGCAGGCACGGATCAACTACAACATCATCGGCAAAATTGCAAACAAGTTGACAAACTGCTCAGATTCACAAAGTAGCAAAAGTAGAGCTCGATTGACTCAAGCTAGGGTGCTCCATAATTGCAAACAAAGACATGGATGGATAGAGCACTACAAGATTAACAAAACATCCTTACTGGTCATCCTCAAAAGAGGCACGAACCACTAGGAAACAACAAGAACATATGGCAACATGAGCTAAACAGATCAAGGACTTAGTGGAATTGCTAAGTCACTGAAAACAGAATTAGCAAGTGCACCACTTTGCAAGCTTGCACAAGTCACCACACACATCCTAAAAAATACATGGTTTGCACCTCTGGAAAGATGACAAAACCCTTAACAAAACATAAGTAGAGCATCAGGGCATATCATGCACACAATAATCATGGCAAAGATGACAAAAAACTAAATGGAGTAGCAGATCTAACAATTAACTCAAGTAGCCCTCTTCTAACAGCATTTCGGGCATCAAGATGAACTCAAATGAAAATGATGCAATGAAATGAAATGATGTACTCTCCGAGATGAACATTTTGATATGCTATATGCATGAATCAGAGCTAAAGATGCAAAGTTACGGAGCGACGAACATGGCAACTTGGATCTGGAATTCTGGGACTTAGAGAAAAATCAACCTCGCGAAAATTAGGGTTACTGTTCATGGATCTCAGATCTGCACGCAAAACGAGGTCGGCCGGGTCCCTCGCCGGTGAAGAGGGAGGGGCCGGGCCGGAGCTTGGGGGCGACGCCGGCGAGCACGGAAGCCGGGGCGGCCGCGGGCGGCGTGAGCGCCGACCGGCCGGCGAGCTCGGGTGGCGGCTTGCGGTGGCGGCGGTGGCCGGACCGCGGGAAGAAGGCGACGGGGTTGGCGAGAGGAGGCGCGGCACCGGGCGCAAGGAGGCGGCGCGGGTGGCTGGGCCGCGGGGGCTCTCCCCGGGCCGAGCAGGCCGGCGCGGGAACGGGTGGCGGCGCGCCACGTGTCGGGCGAGGAGTGGCTGGCGGCGGCGGCGGGATTTGTCCGGCGCGGCGCGGTGGATTTTTTAGGGTTTGGACGGGGGAGGATCCGGATTTTTCGAGAGGGGTCTATTTATAGCCATAGAGGGAGCTAGGAGAGTCCGAATGAGGTGCGGTTTTTGGCCACGCGATCGTGATCGAACGCTCTATATGATGGAGCAGACTTAGGTGGGTTTTGGGACAAATTGAAAGGGTGTTGGGCTGCAACACACACGAGGCCTTTTCGGTCCCTCGGTTATCCGTTGGAGTATCAAACGAAGTCCAAATGGTACGAAACTTGACAGGCGGTCTATCGGTAGTAAACCAAGGCCGCTTGACAAGTCTTGGTCCAATCCGGAAATGTTTAATCTCGACACACGAAAGAAAGCTAGAAATGGCCACCGGAGGAGAACGAAGCACCGGAGTGCAAAACGGACAGCGGGGAAAATGCTTGAATGCATGAGACGAACACGTATGCGAATGCAATGCACATGATGACATGATATGAGATGCATGACAATGATCACAACACACGGAGACAGAGACCCGAACCCGAGAAAATAAATTAACTTAACGCCGGAAACGGCAAGAGTTGGAGTACAAATTGGGAAAGTTACACCCGGGGTGTTACACAGCTTCACCGAGGTCTTTCATTGAAAAACTCTTATTCAAGTATTCTTTTATGCTATCCAGAAATTCTATATCATTTCCAATCAATAATATGTCATCCAGATATAATATTAGAAATGCTACAGAGCTCCCACTCACTTTCTTGTAAATACAGGCTTCTCCAAAAGTCTATATAAAACCATATGCTTTGATCACACTATCAAAACGTTTATTCCAACTCCGAGATGCTTGCACCAGTCCATAGATGGATCGCTGGAGCTTGCACACTTTGTTGGTACCCTTTGGATCGATAAAACCTTCAGGTTGCATCATATACAACTCTTCTTCCAGAAATCCATTCAGGAATGCAGTCTTTACATCCATTTGCCAAATTTCATAATCATAAAATGCGGCAATTGCTAACATGATTTGGACGGACTTAAGCATCGCTATGGGTGAGAAGGTCTTATCATAGTCAACTCCTTGAACTTGTCGAAAACCTTTTGCAACAAGTCGAGCTTTGTAGACAGTAACATTACCATCAACGTCAGTCTTCTTCTTGAAGATCCATTTATTCTCGATGGCTTGCCGATCATCGGGCAAGTCAACCAAATTCCACACTTTGTTCTCATACATTGATCCCATCTCAGATTTCATGGCTTCAAGCCAATTTACGGAATCTGGGCTCATCATCGCTTCCTCATAGTTCGTAGGTTCATCATGGTCTAGTAACATGACCTCTAGAATAGGATAAACGTACTACTCTGGTGCGGATCTTACTCTGGTTGACCTATGAGGTTCAGTAGTAACTTGATATGAAGTCACATGATCATCATCATTAGCTTCCTCACTAATTGGTGTAGGAGTCACAGGAACAGATTTCTGTGATGAACTACTTTCCAATAAGGGAGCATGTATAGTTACCTCATCAAGTTCTACTTTCCTCCCGCTCACTTCTTTCGAGAGAAACTCCTTCTCTAGAAATGATCCATTCTTAGCAACGAATATTTTGCCTTCGGATCTGTGATAGAAGGTGTACCCAACAGTCTCCTTTGGGTATCCTATGAAGGCACGTTTCTCCGATTTGGGTTCGAGCTTATCACGTTGAAGCTTTTTCACATAAGCATCGCAGCCCCAAACTTTAAGAAATGACAACTTTGGTTTCTTGCCAAACCACAGTTCATAAGGCGTTGTCTCAACGGATTTAGATGGTGCCCTATTTAACGTGAATGCAGTCGTCTCTAAAGCATAACCCCAAAACGATAGCAGTAAATCAGTAAGAGACATCATAGATTGCACCATATCTAGTAAAGTACGATTACGATGTTCGGACACACCATTACGCTGTGGTGTTTCGGGTGGCGTGAGTTGCGAAACTATTCCGCATTGTTTCAAATTAAGACCAAACTCGTAACTCAAATATTCTCTCCACGATCAGATCGTAGAAACTGTTGGGGATCGTAGCAGAAACTTAAAATTTTCTACGCATCACCAAGATCAATCTATGGAGTAATCTAGCAACGAGGGGAAGGAGAGTGCATCTACATACCCTTGTAGATCGCTAAGCGGAAGCGTTGCAAGAACGCAGATGAAGGAGTCGTACTCGTAGCGATTCAGATCGCGGTTGATTCCGATCTAAGCGCCGAACCACGGCGCCTCCGCGTTGAACACACGTGCAGCCCGGTGACGTCTCCTATGCCTTGATCCAGCAAGGGGAGAAGGAGAGGTTGGGGAAGACTCCATCCAGCAGCAGCACGACGGCGTGGTGGTGGTGGAGGAGCGCAAAACTCCAGCACGGCTTCGCCAAGCATTACGAGAGACGAGGAGGGAGAGGGGTAGGGCTGCACCAACAGGGGAAGAACCTCGTGTGTTGCAGCCCCCAATACCTCAAGTATATATAGGGGAAGGGGAGGGGCTGCCCGACATCTAGGGTTCCCTCCCTAGGGGTGGCGGCAGCCCCAAAACCCATCTAGGGTTGCGGCCAAGGGGGAAGAGAGAGGAGGCGCACCTAGGGTGGGCCTTAAGGCCCATCTGCCCTAGGGTTTGCCCCCCTCCCCTCTAGGAGGCACCTTGGGCCTTGGTGGGAGGCGCCGCAGCCCACCTAGGGGCTGGTCCTTTCCCACTATTGGCCCATGTAGGCCTCCGGGGCTGGTGGCCCCACCTGGTGGACCCCCGGACCCCTCCGGTGGTCCCGGTACACTACCGGTGATGCCCGAAACACTTCCGGTGACCAAAACCATACTTCCTATATATCAACCTTTACCTCTGGACCATTCCGGAACTCCTCGTGACGTCCGGGATCTCATCCGGGACTCCGAACAACATTCGGTAATCGTGTACATACTTTCCCTATAACCCTAGCGTCATCGAACCTTAAGTATGTAGACCCCACGGGTTCGGGAGTCATGCAGACATGGCCGAGACAACTCTCCGGTCAATAACCAACAGCGGGATCTAGATACCCATGTTGGCTCCCACATGCTCCACGATGATCTCATCGGATGAACCACGATGTCAAGGATTCAATCAATCCCGTATACAATTCCCTTTGTCTATCGGTACGATACTTGCCCGAGATTCGATCGTCGGTATCCCGATACCTTGTTCAATCTCGTTACCGGCAAGTCTCTTTACTCGTTCCGTAACACATCATCCCGTGATCAACTCCTTGGTCACATTGTGCACATTATGATGATGTCCTACCGAGTGGGCCCAGAGATACCTCTCCGTTACACAGAGTGACAAATTCCAGTCTCGATTTGTGCCAACCCAACAAACACTTTCGGAGATACCTGTAGTGAACCTTTATAGCCACCCAGTTACGTTGTGATGTTTGGTACACCCAAAGCACTCCTACGTTATCCGGGAGTTGCACAATCTCATGGTCTAAGGAAATGATACTTGACATTAGAAAAGCTTTAGCATACGAACTACAAATCTTTGTGCTAGGCTTAGGATTGGGTCTCGTCCATCACATCATTCTCCTAATGATGTGATCCCATTATCAATGACATCCAATGTCCATGGTCAGGAAACCATAACCGTCTATTGATCAACGAGCTAGTCAACTAGAGGCTTACTAGGGACATGGTGTTGTCTATGTATCCACACATGTATCTGAGTTTCCTATCAATACAATTCTAGCATGGATAATAAACGATTATCATGAACAAGGAAATATAATAATAACCAATTTATTATTGCCTCTAGGGCATATTTCCAATAGTCTCCCACTTGCACTAGAGTCAATAATCTAGTTCACATCGCTATGTGATTAACACTCACAGGTCACATCGCCATGTGACCAACATCCAAAGAGTTTACTAGAGTAACTAATCTAGTTCACATCACTATGTGATTAATGCTCAATAAGTTCTGAGTTTGATCATGTTATGCTTGTGAGAGAGGTTGTAGTCAACGGGTCTTGCCATATTCAGATCCCTATGTATTTCGCAAAACTTTATATCGTAGATGCTGCTACCACGTTCCACTTGGAGATATTCCAAATTATTGCTCCATTATACATATCCGGTATCTCTACTCAGAGCTATCCGGATAGGTGTTAAGCTTGCATCGACATAACTCTTTACGTCGAACTCTTTATCACCTCCATAACCGAGAAACATTTCCTTATTCCTCTAAGGATAATTTTGACCGCTATCTGGTGATCTACTCCTAGATCACCTTTGTACCCTCTTGCCAGACATGTGGCAAGGCACACATCAGGTGCGGTACTTCAGCATGGCATACCGTATAGAGCCTATGACAAAAGCATATGGGACGACCTTCGTCCTTCCTCTTTCTTCTGCCGTGGTCAAGCTTTGAGTCTTACTCAACTTCACACCTTACAACTCAGGTAAGAACCCCTTCTTTGACTGATCTATTTTGCACTCCTTCAAAAACATGTCAAGGTGTGCGTTCTTTGAAAGCACCATCAGGCGTCTTGATCTATCTCTATAGATCTTGATGCCCAATATGTAAGCAGCTTTATCCAGGTCTTCCTTTGAAAAACACTCTTCAAACAACTGTTTATGCTTTCTAGAAATTCTACATTATTTCGGATCAACAATATGTCATCCACATATACTTATCAGAATGTTGTAGTGCTCCCACTCACTTTCTTGTAAATACAAGTTTCTAACAAACATTGTATAAACCTAAAAGCTTTGATCACTCCATCAAAACATATATTCCGATTCCGAGATGCTTGCTCTAGTCCATAGAAGGATTGCTGGAGCCAGCATACCTTTTAGCATCCTTAGGATCGACAAAACCTTTTATTGTATCACATACAACTTTTCTTACGAAAACTTGGTAAGAAAACTTGTTTTGACATCCATTTGTAAGATTTCATAATCGAAAAATATAGCTAATGCTAACATGATTCCGACGGACTTAAGCATCGCTACGGGTGAGAAATTCTCATCGTAGTCAACTCCTTGAACATGTGAAAGACTCTTTCCCACAAGTTGAGCTTCATAGACGGTAACATTACCGCCCACGTCCGTCTTCTTCTTAAAGATCCATTTATCTCAATGGATTGCCGATCATCGGGCAACTCCACCAAAGTCCATACTTTGTTCTGATATATGGATCCTATCTCGGATTTCATGGCTTCTAACCATTTGTCGGAATAGGGCCCCACCATCGCTTCTCCATAGCTCGTAGGTTCATTGTTGTCTAACAACATGATATCTAAGACAGGATTACCGTACCACTCAGGAGTAGTACATATCCTTGTCGACCTACGAGGTTCGATAGCAACTTGATCCGAAGCTTCATGATCACTATCGTTAACTTCTTCTTCAACAGATGTAGGCGCCATAGAAAACATCTTTCTATGTTGCATCACTCTCTGGTTGAAGTAAAGGTTCAACAACCTCATCAAGTTCTATCTTCCTCCCACTCAATTCTTTCGAGAGAAACTCCTTCTTGAGAAAGGACCCATTCTTAGTGACAAACAATTTGCCCTCGGATCAGAGATAGAAGGTATACCCAACTGTAACCTTTGGGTATCCTATGAAGATGTGTTTGTCCGCTTTGGGTTCGAGCTTCTCCGGATGAAGCCTTAAGCATCGCAGCCCCAAACATTAAGAAACGACAACTTTGCTTTCTTGCCAAACCAATGTTCATACGGCGTCGTCTCAACAGACTTATATGGTTTCCTATCTAAAGTGAATGCAGCTGTCTCTAACGCATAACCTCAAAATGAAAACGGTAGATCGGTAAGAGACATCATAGATTGCACCATATCTTATAAGGTTCGATTACGACGTCTGGACACACCATTACAACTGTGGTGTTCTAGGTGGCTTCAACTGTGAAACAATTCCACAATATCTTAAGTGATTGCCAAACTCATAACTCAGAAATTCCCATCGATCAGATCGTAGGAATTTGATCTTCTTGTTATGATGGTTCTTAACTTCACTCTGAAACTGCTTGAACTTTTCAAATGTTTCAGACTTGTGCTTCATTAAGTAGATATACCTATATCTACCCAAATCATCAGTGAAGATGAGAAAATAGCGATATCCACCGCACGCTTCAATTCTCAATGGATCACACGCATCAACATGCATGATTTCCAACAAGTCACTTGCCCGTTTCATTGTACCTGAAAACGAGGTCTTAGTCATCCTGCCCATGAGGCATGGCTCGCATGTGTCAAGTGATTCAAAATCAAGTGACTCCAAACATCCATCGACATGGAGTTTCTTCATGCATCTTACGCAAATATGACCTAAGCGGCAGTGCCACGAGAAAGTGGTACTATCATTATTAACTCTACATCTTTTGGCATGAACATGTGTATTACCACGACCGAGATTCAATGAACCATTCACATAGGGTGCATGACCATGAAAGGTATTATTCATGTAAACAGAATAACCAGTATTCTCTAACTTAAATGAATAATCGTATTGCAATGAACATGATCTAATCATATTCATGCTCAACGTAGACACCTGATAACATATATCTAGGTTCAATACTAATCCCGAAGGCAGATGGAGCGTGCGATGGTGATCTCGCCAACTTTGGAAACACTTCCAACACACATCGTCACCTCGCCCTTAGCCAATCTCCGTTTAGTCCGTAGCTTTTGCTTCAAGTCACCAATAATAGCAACTGAACCGGTATCCAATACCCAGGTGCTACGAGGAGTACTAGTAAGGTACACATTAATAACATGTATATACTTTGTTGAAGTTGCCAGCCTTCTTATCTACCATGCATTTGGGGTAATTCCACTACCAGTGACCGTTCCCCTTACAATAGAAGCACTTAGTCTCGGGTTTGGGTTCAACCTTGGGTTCCTTCACTGGAGCGGCAACTGGTTTGCCATCCATGAAGTTTCCCTTCTAGCCCTTGCCCTTCTTGAAACCAGTGGTCTTGTTAAACCATCAACACTTGATGCTCCTTCTTGATTTCTACCTTTTGCGGTCTTAAGCACCGCGAACAGCTCCGGGATCAACTCCATCCCTTGCATGTCATAGTTCATCACGAAGATCTAGTAGCTTAGTGATAGTGGCTAGAGAACTCTATCAATCACTATCTTATCTGGAAGTTTAACTCCCACTTGATTTAAGTGTTTGTAGCACCCAGACATTCTGAGCACATGCTCACTAGCTGAGCTATTCTCCTCCATCTTGTTGGCAAAAGAACTTGTCAGAGGTCTCACACCTCTCAACACGGGCATGAGCCTGAAATCCCAATTTCAGCTCTTGGAACATCTCATATGTTCTACGGCATTCAAAACGTCATTGGAATCCCGATTTTAAGCCGTAAAGTATGGTGCACTAAACTATTAAGTAGTCATCAAGATGTGTCTGTCAGGTGTTCACAACATCCACAGACGATGTTGTAGGGGTTTGCACATCGAGCGGTGCATCAAAGACGTAAGCCTTCTGTGTAGCAGTGAGGACACTCCTCGGACTACGGACCTAGTCCGCATAATGGCTTACAATATCTTTCAACTTAATCTTTCTCTAGGAATGTATTGAAACAGGGAGCTACAACGTGAGCTATTTATCTACAACATATTTGCGAAGACAATTTAGACTATGTTCATGATAATTGGGTTCATCTAATCAAATTATTTAATGAACCCCCACTCAGATAGACATCCCTCTAGTCATCTAAGTGAAACATGATCCGAGTCAACTAGGCCGTGTCCGATCATCACATGAGACGGACTAGTCAACATCGGTGAACATCTTCATGTTGATCGTATCTCCTATACGACTCATGCTCGACCTTTTGGTCTTCCGTGTTATGAGGCCATGTCTATACATGCTAGGCTTGTCAAGTCAACCTAAGTGTATTGCGTGTGTAAGTCTGGCTTACACCCGCTGTATTCAAACGTTAGAATCTATCACACCCGGTCATCACGTGGTGCTTCGAAACAACGAATCTTCGCAACGGTGCACAGTTAGGGGGAACACTTTTCTTGAAATTTTAGTGAGGGATCATCTTATTTAAGCTACCGTCGTTCTAAGCAAATAAGATGTAAAACATGATAAACATCACATGCAATCAAATAGTGACATGATATGGCCAATATCATTTTGCTCCTTTTGATCTCCATCTTCGGGGCTCCATGATCATCGTTGTCACCGGCATGACACCATGATCTCCATCATCATGATCTCCATCATCGTGTCTTCTTGAAGTTGTCTCATCATCTATTACTTCTACTACTATGGCTAATGCTTTTGCAATAAAGTAAAGTAATTACATGACATTTAAGTTGACACGCAGGTCATAAATAAATTAAGACAACTCCTATGGCTCCTGCCGGTTGTCATACTCATCAACATGCAAGTCTTGATTCCTATTACAAGAACATGATCAATCTCATACATCACATATATCATTCATGACATCCTTTTGGCCATATCACATCACAAGGCATATGTTGCAAAAACAAGTTAGACGTCCTCTAATTGTTGTTGCAAGTTTTTACGTGGCTGCTATAGGTTTATAGCAAGAACGTTTCTTACCTACGCGAAAACCACGACGTGATATGCCAATTTCTATTTACCCTTCATAAGGACCCTTTTCATCGAATCCGATCCGACTAAAGTGGGAGAGACAGACACCCGCTAGCCACCTTATGCAACTAGTGCATGTTAGTCGGTGGAACCAGTCTCACATAAGAGTACGTGTAAGGTCGGTCCGGGCCGCTTCATCCCACGATGGCGCCGAATCAAGAAAAGACTAGTAACGGCAAGTAAATTGACAAAATCGACGCCCACAACTGCTTTGTGTTCTACTCGTGCATAGAAACTACGCATAGACCTAGCTCATGATGCCACTGTTGGGGATCGTAGCAGAAATTTAAAATTTTCTACGCATCACCAAGATCAATCTATGGAGTAATCTAGCAACGAGGGGAAGGAGAGTGCATCTACATACCCTTGTAGATTGCTAATAGGAAGCGTTGCAAGAACGCGGATGAAGGAGTCATACTCGTAGAGATTTAGATCGCGGTTGATTCCGATCTAAGCGCCGAACCACGGCGCCTCCGCGTTCAACACACGTGCAGCCCGGTGACGTCTCCTACGCCTTGATCCAGCAAGGGGAGAAGGATAGGTTGGGGAAGACTCCGTCCAGCAGCAGCACGACGGCGTGGTGGTGGTGGAGGAGCGCGGAACTCCAGCAGGGCTTCGCCAAGCACTACGAGAGACGAGGAGGTAGAGGGGTAGGGATGCGCCAACAGGGGAAGAACCTCGTGTGTTGCAGCCCCCAATACCTCAAGTATATATAGGGGAAGGGGAGGGGCTGCGCCCCCATCTAGGGTTCCCTCCCTAGGGGTGGCGGCAGCCCCAAAACCCATCTAGGGTTGCGGCCAAGGGGGAAGAGAGAGGAGGCGCACCTAGGGTGGGCCTTAAGGCCCATCTGCCCTAGGGTTTGCCCCCCTCCCCTCTAGGAGGCGCCTTGGGCCTTGGTGGGAGGTGCCCCAGCCCACGTAGGGGCTGGTCCCTTCCCACTATTGGCCCATGTAGGCCTCCGGGGCTGGTGGCCCCACCTGGTGGAGCCCCGGACCCCTCCAGTGGTCCCGGTACACTACCGGTGATGCCCGGAACACTTCTGGTGACCAAAACCATACTTCCTATATATCAATCTTCACCTCCGGACCATTCCGGAACTCCTCGTGACGTCCGGGATCTCATCCGGGACTCCAAACAACATTCGGTAACTGCATACATACTTTCACTATAGCCCTAGCGTCATCGAACCTTAAGTGTGTAGACCCTACAGGTTCAGGAGTCATGCAGACATGGCCGAGACAACTCTCCGGTCAATAACCAACAACGAGATCTGGATACCCATGTTGGCTCCCACATGCTCCATGATGATCTCATCGGATGAACCACGATGTCAAGGATTCAACTCAATCTCGTATACAATTCCCTTTGTCTATCGGTACGATACTTGCCCGAGATTCGTTCGTCGGTATCCCGATACCATGTTCAATCTCATTACCGGCAAGTCTCTTTACTCGTTCCGTAACACATCATCCCGTGATCAACTCCTTGGTCACATTGTGCACATTATGATGATGTCCTACCGAGTGGGCCCAGTGATACCTCTTCGTTACACGGAGTGACAAATCCAGTCTCGATTCGTGCCAACCCAACAAACACTTTCGGAGATACCTGTAGTGAACCTTTATAGCCACCTAGTTACGTTGTGACGTTTGGTACACCCAAAGCACTCCTACGGTATCCGGGAGTTGCACAATCTCATGGTCTAAGGAAATGATACTTGCCATTAGAAAAGCTTTAGCATACGAACTACACGATCTTTGTGCTACGCTTAGGATTGGGTCTCGTCCATCACATCATTCTCCTAATGATGTGATTCGTTATCAACGACATCCAATGTCCATGGTCAGGAAACCATAACCATCTATTGATCAACGAGCTAGTCAACTAGAGGCTTACTAGGGACATGGTGTTGCCTATGTATCCACACATGTATCTGAGTTTCCTATCAATACAATTCTAGCATGGATAATAAACGATTATCATGAACAAGGAAATATAATAATAACCAATTTATTATTGCCTCTAGGGCATATTTCCAATAGAAACTTTATTTTCTTGTTACGATGATTTTCCACTTCACTCTGAAATTCCTTGAACTTTTCAAATGTTTCAGACTTATGTTTCATCAAGTAGATATACCCATATCTGCTCAAATCATCTGTGAAGGTGAGAAAATAATGATACCCGCCGTGAGCCTCAACATTCATCGGACCACATACATCAGTATGTATGATTTCCAACAAATCTGTTGCTCACTCCATAGTTCCGGAGAACAACATTTTAGTCATCTTGCCCATGAGGCATGGTTCGCAAGTACCAAGTGATTCATAATCAAGTGATTCCAAAAGTCCATTAGAATGGAGTTTCTTCATGCGCTTTACACCAATATGACCTAAACGGCAGTGCCACAAATAAGTTGCACTATCATTATCAACTCTGCATCTTTTAGCTTTAATATTTTGAATATGTGTATCACTAATATCGATATTCATCAAAAGTAGACCACTCTTTAAGGGTGCATGAACATAAAAGATATTACTCATATAAATAGAACAACCATTATTCTCAGATTTAAATGAATAACCGTCTCGCATCAAACAAGATCCAGATAATGTTCATGCTCAACGCTGGCACCAAATAACAATTATTTGAAGGAAATATGCCCTAGAGGCAATAATAAAGTTATTATTTATTTCCTTATATCATGATAAATGTTTATTATTCATGCTAGAATTGTATTAACCGGAAACACAATACATGTGTGAATACATAGACAAACAGAGTGTCAGTAGTATGCCTCTACTTGACTAGCTCGTTGATCAAAGATGGTTAAGTTTCCTAACCATATACATGAGTTGTCATTTGATTAACGAATCACATCATTAGGAGAATGATGTGATTGACTTGACCCATTCCGTTAGCTTAGCACTTGATCGTTTAGTTTGTTGCTATTGCTTTCTTCATGACTTATACATGTTCCTATGACTATGAGATTATGCAACTCCCGTTTACCGGAGGAACACTTTGTGTGCCACCAAACGTTACAACGTAACTGGGTGATTATAAAGGTGCTCTACAGGTGTCTCCAAAGGTACTTGTTGGGTTGGCGTATTTTGAGATTAGGATTTGTCACTCCGATTGTCGGAGAGGTATCTCTGGGCCCACTCGGTAATGCACATCACTATAAGCCTTGCAAGCATTGCAAATAATGAGTTAGTTGCGGGATGATGTATTATGGAACGAGTAAAGAGACTTGCCGGTAACGAGATTGAACAAGGTATCGGGATACCGACGATCGAATCTCGGGCAAGTATCGTACCGATAGACAAAGGGAACAACGTATGTTGTTATGCGGTCTGACCGATAAAGATCTTCGTAGAATATGTAGGAGCCAATATGGGCATCCAGGTCCCGCTATTGGTTATTGACCAGAGAGGTGTCTCGGTCATGTCTACATAGTTCTCGAACCCGTAGGGTCCGCACGCTTAACGTTCGTTGACGATATAGTACTATATGAGTTATGTATGTTGATGACCGAATGTTGTTCGGAGTCTGGGATGAGATCACAGACATGACGAGGAACTCCGTAATGGTCCGGAGATAAAGTTTGATATATGGAATAGTAGTGTTTGATCTCCGGAAGGGTTCCGGAATTCACCGGAAGGGGTTCCGGATGTTTCCCGAAATGTTTGGGCACGAGAACACTTTATCTGGGCCAAAGGGGAAAGCCCACGAGGCTTTTGGAAAGTGCAAAAGGAAGTTTTGCGGAGACCAGAGGCTAGACGCCAGGAACCCTGGTGTCTAGGGGGTAGACGCCGGGAACCCTGGCGTCTAGCCCTGGAGTCCGAGAAGGACTCTTGCCTTTCGGGTGAAACCGACTTTGAGGAGGCTTTTACTCCAAGTTTCGACCCTAGGGCTCAACATATAAATAGAGGGGTAGGGCTAGCACCAAAGACACATCAAGAAACACCAAGCCGTGTGCCGGCAACCCCGTCCCCTCTAGTTTATCCTCCGTCATAGTTTTCGTAGTGCTTAGGCGAAGCCCTGCGGAGATTGTTCTTCACCAACACCATCACCACGCCGTCGTGCTGCCGAAACTCATCTACTACTTCGCCCCTCTTGCTGGATCGAGAAGGCGAGGACGTCACCGAGCCAAACGTGTGCAGAACTCGGAGGTGCCGTGCTTTCGGTACTTGGATCGGTCGGACGTGAAGACGCACGACTACATCAACCGCGTTGATATCACGCTTCCGCGAACGGTCTACGAGGGTACGTAGACAACACTCTCCCCTCTCGTTGCTATGCATCACCATGATCTTGCATGTGCGTAGGAATTTTTTTGAAATTACTACGTTCCCCAACATTATTCAGGTCTAAAACTAATCCCGAAGGTAGATGTAGAGGTAGCGTGCCGACCGCGATCACATCGACTTTGGAACCATTTCCCACGCGCATCGTCACCTCGTCCTTAGCCAATCTTCGCTTAATCCGTAGCCCCTGTTTTGAGTTGCAGATATTAGCAACAAAACCAGTATCAAATACCCAGGTGCTACTGGGAGCATTAGTAAGGTCCACATCAATAACATGTATATCACATATACCTTTGTTCACCTTGCCATCCTTCTTATCCGCCAAATACTTGGGGCAGTTCCGCTTCCAGTGACCAGTCCCTTTGAAGTAGAAGCACTCAGTCTCAGGCTTAGGTCCAGACTTGGGTTTCTTCTCTTGAGCAGCAACTTGCTTGCTATTCTTCTTGAAGTTCCCCTTCTTCCCTTTACCCTTTTCTTGAAACTGGTGGTCTTGTTGACCATCAACACTTGATGCTCCTTCTTGATTTCTACCTCCGCAGCCTTTAGCATTACGAAGGGCTCGGGAATTGTCTTTTCCATCCCTTGCATATTATAGTTCATCACGAAGCTCTTGTAGCTTGGTGGCAGTGATTGAAGAATTCTATCAAGGACACTATCATTCGGAAGATTAACTCCCAGTTGAATCAAGTGATTGCAGTACCTAGACATTCTGAGTATATGTTCACTAGCAGAACTATTCTCCTCCATTTTGCAGCTATAGAACTTATTGGAGACCTCATATATCTCAATCCGGGCATTTGCTTGAAATATTAACTTCAACTCCTGGAACATCTCATATGCTCCATGACGTTCAAAACGTCGTTGAAGTCCCGGTTCTAAGCCGTAAAGCATGGCCCACTGAACTATTGAGTAGTCATCAATACGTGACTGCCAGGCATTCACAATGTCTGCAGTTGCCGGCGCGGGTGGTACACCTAGCGGTGCTTCCAGCACGTAATTCTTCTGTGCAGCAATGAGGATAACCCTCAAGTTACGGACCCAGTCCGTGTAATTTCTCCATCATCTTTCAACTTTGCTTTCTCAAGGAACGCATTAAAATTCAACGGAACAACAACATGGGCCATCTATCTACAACAACATAGACATGCAAAATACTATCAGGTACTAAGTTCATGATAAATTAAAGTTCAATTAATCATATTACCTAAGAACTCCACTTAGATAGACATCCCTCTAATCATCTAAGTGATCAAGTGATCCATATCAACTAAACCATGTCCGATCATCACGTGAGATGGAGAAGTTTCAATGGCGAACATCACTATGTTCATCATATCTACTATATGATTCATGCTCGACCTTTCGGTCTCAGTTTTCCGAGGCCATATCTGCATATGCTAGGCTCGTCAAGTTTAACCCGAGTATTCTGCGTGTGCAAAACTGGCTTGCACCCGTTGTATGTGAACGTAGAGCTTACCACACCCGATCATCATGTGGTGTCTCGGCACGACGAACTGTAGCAATGGTGCATACTCAGGGAGAACACTTATACCTTGAAAATTAGTGAGAGATCATCTTATAATGCTATCGTCGATCTAAGCAAAATAAGATGCATAAAAGATAAACATCACATGCAATCAATATAAGTGATATGATATGGCCATCATCATCTTGTGCCTATGATCTCCATCTCCAAAGCACTGTTATGTTCACCATCGTCACCGGCTTGACACCTTGATCTCCATCAAAGCATCGTTGTCGTCACGCCAACTATTGCCTCCATGACTATCGCTACCGTTTAGTGATAAAGTAAAGCAATTACATGGCGATTGCATTTCATACAATAAAGTGACAACCATATGGCTCCTGCCAGTTGCCGATAACTGTATTACAAAACATGATCATCTCATACAATAAAATTTAGCATCATATCTTGACCATATCACAACACAACATGCCCTGCAAAAACAAGTTAGACGTCCTCTACTTTGTTGTTGCAAGTTTTACGTGGCTGCTACGGGCTGAGCAAGAACCGTTCTTACCTACGCTTCAAAAACCACAACGCGGTATAGTGATTGCTTTTTGATCTTCAGAAAGAACCCTGTTAATTGAATCTGATTCAACTAAAGCTGGAGAAATAGACACCCACTAGCCACCTATGTGCAAAGCACGTCGATAGAGCCAGTCTCGCGTACGCGTATGCGTAATGTCGGTCTGGGCCGCTTCATCCAAGAATGCCGCTGAATCAAGAATCAACTAGTGACGACAAGCAATATGTATATACCCACGCCCACAACTCCTTTGTGTTCTACTCGTGCATATAACATCTACGCATAAACCTGGCTTTGATACACTGTTGGGGAACACGGTAATTTCAAAAAAATTCCTACGCACACGCAAGATCATGGTGATGCATAGCAACGAGAGGGGATAGTATTGTCTACGTACCCTCGTAGACCGTAAGCGGAAGCGTTATGAGAATGCGGTTGATGTAGTCGTACGTCTTCACGATACGACCGATCTAAGTACCGAACGCACGACACCTCCGACTTCAGCACACGTTCAGCTCGGTGACGTCCCTTGAACTCTGATCCAGCAGAGCTTCGAGGGAGAGTTCCTTCAGCACAACGGCATGATGACGGTGATGATGATGCTACCGACGCAGGGCTTCGCCTAAGCACCGCTACGATATGACCGAGCTGGATTATGGTGGAGGGGGAGCACCGCACACGACTAAAAGATCAACTGATCAACTTGTGTCTATGGGGTGCCCCCCTCCCCCGTATATGAAGGAGTGGAGGAGGGGGAGATGCCGGCTCTCCTAGGCGCGTCCCAAGGGGAGTCCTACTCCCACCGGGAGTAGGACTCCAACCCTTCCATGAGTAGGAGTAGGAGAAAGGGAAGGAGGAGAGAGGGGGAAGGAAAGGGGGGCGCCACCCCCCTATTGGGGAACGTGGTAATTTCAAAAAAAATCCTATGCACACGCAAGATCATGGTGATGCATAGCAACGAGAGGGGAGAGTGTTGTCCACGTACCCTCGTAGACCGAAAGTGGAAGCGTTAGCACAACGCGGTTGATGTAGTCATACGTCTTCACGATCCGACCGATCAAGTACCGAACGCACGACACCTCCGAGTTCAGCACACGTTCAGCCCGATGACGTCTCTCGAACTCGATCCAGCCGAGTGTTGAGGGAGAGTTTCGTCAACACGACGGCGTGGTGACGATGTTGATGTTCTACCGACGCAGGGCTTCGCCTAAGCACCACTACAGTATTATCGAGGTGGACTATGGTGGAGGGGGCACCGCACACGGCTAAAAGATCAACTTGATCAATTGTTGTGTTTATGGGGTGCCCCCTGCCTGTTGGGGAACGTAGTAATTTCAAAAAATTTCCTACACACACGCAAGATCATGGTGATGCACAGCAACAAGAGGGGAGAGTGTTGTCTACGTACCCTCGTAGATCGGAAGCGGAAGCATTATAACAACGCGGTTGATGTAGTCGTACGTCTTCACGGCCCGACCGATCAAGCACCGAAACTACGACACCTCCATGTTTTCCACACGTTCAGCTCGATGACGATCCCCGGACTCTGATCCAGCAAAGTGTCGTGGATGAGTTCCGTCATCACGACGACGTGGTGACGATCTTGATGTTCTACCGTCGCAGGGCTTCGCCTAAGCACCGCTACAATATTACTGAGGATTATGGTGGAGGGGGGCACCGCACAAGGCTAAGATATCAATGATCAATTGTTGTCTCTGGGGTGCCCCCCCGCCCCTGTATATAAAGGAGTGGAGGAGGGGGCCGGCCAAGGAGGGTGGCACGCCCAAGGTGGGGAGTCCAACTCCCACCGGGAGTAGGACTCCCCTTTTTCCTATTAGGAGTAGGAGAGGGAAGGAAGAGGAAGGTGGGAGGAAGGAAAGGGGGGCCAGCCCCCTTCCCAATTCGGATTGGGCTTGGGGGGGGGGGCGCCCCCTCCCTTGCTCCGTTCCCCTCCTTTCCACTAAGGCCCAATAAGGCTCATATACCTCCCGGGGGGTTCCGATAACGTTAAGCGTGCGGACCCTACGGGTTCGAGAACTATGTAGACATGACCGAGACACGTCTCCGGTCAATAACCAATAGCGGAACCTGGATGCTCACATTGGCTCCTACATATTATAAGAAGATCTTTATCGGTCAGACCGCATAACAACATACGTTGCTCCCTTTGTCATCGGTATGTTACTTGCCCGAGATTCAATCGTCGGTATCTCAATACCTAGTTCAATCTCGTTACCGGCAAGTCTCTTTACTCGTTCTGTAATACATCATATTGCAACTAACTTATTAGTTGCATTTCTTGCAAGGCTTAAGTGATGTTTATTACCGAGAGGGCCCAGAGATACCTCTCCGACAATCAGAGCGACAAATCCTAATCTCGAAATACGCCAACCCAACATGTACCTTTGGAGACACCTGTAGAGCACCTTTATAATCACCCAGTTACGTTGTGACGTTTGGTAGCACACAAAGTGTTCCTCCGGTAAACGGGAGTTGCATAATCTCATAGTCATAGGAACATGTATAAGTCATGAAGAAAGCAATAGCAACATACTAAACAATCGGGTGCTAAGCTAATGGAATGGGTCATGTCAATCACATCATTCTCCTAATGATGTGATCCGGGGGGGTAAATGACAACTCATGTCTATGGTTAGGAAACATAACCATCTTCGATTAACGAGCTAGTCAAGTAGAGGCATACTAGTGACACTTTGTTTGTCTATGTATTCACACAAGTATTACGTTTCCGGTTAATACAATTCTAGCATGAATAATAAACATTTATCATGATATAATGAAATAAATAATATCTTTATTATTGCCTCTAGGGCATATTTCCTTCAGTCTCCCACTTGCACTAGAGTCAACAATCTAGATTACACAATAATGATTCTAACACCCATGGAGCCTTGGTGCTGATCATGTTTTGCTCGTGGACGAGGCTTAGTCAATGGGTCTGCTACATTCAGATCCGTATGTATCTTGCAAATCTCTACGTCTCCCACCTGGACTAGATCCCGGATGGAATTGAAGCGTCTCTTGATGTGCTTGGTTCTCTTGTGAAATCTGGATTCCTTTTCCAAGGCAATCGCACCAGTATTGTCACAAAAGATTTTCATTGGACCCGATGCACTAGGTATGACACCTAGATCGGATATGAACTCCTTCATCCAGACTCCTTCATTTGCTGCTTCCGAAGCAGCTATGTACTCCGCTTCACATGTAGATCCCGCCACGACGCTTTGTTTAGAACTGCACCAACTGACAGCTCCACCGTTTAATGTAAATACGTATCCGGTTTGCGATTTAGAATCGTCCGGATTAGTGTCAAAGCTTGCATCAACGTAACCATTTACGATGAGCTCTTTGTCACCTCCATATACGAGAAACATATCCTTAGTACTTTTCAGGTATTCCAGGATGTTCTTGACCGCTGTCCAGTGATCCAATCCTGGATTACTTTGGTACCTTCCTGCTAGACTTATAGCAAGGCACACATCAGGTCTGGTACACAACATTGCATACATGATAGAGCCTATGGCTGAAGCATAGGGAACATCTTTCATTTTCTCTCTATCTTCTGCAGTGGTCGGGCATTGAGTCTTACTCAACTTCACACCTTGTAACACATGCATGAATCCTTTCTTTGCTTGATCCATTTTGAACTTCTTCAAAACTTTGTCAAGGTATGTGCTTTGTGAAAGTCCAATTAAGCGTCTTGATCTATCTCTATAGATCTTAATGCCCAATATGTAAGCAGCTTCACCGAGGTCTTTCATTGAAAAACTCTTATTCAAGTATCCCTTTATGCTATCCAGAAATTCTATATCATTTCCGATTAGCAGTATGCCATCCACATATAATATCAGAAATGCTATAGAGCTCCCACTCACTTTCTTGTAAATACAGGCTTCTCCAAAAGTCTGTACAAAACCAAATTCTTTGATCACACTATCAAAGCGTTTATTCCAACTCCGAGATGCTTGCACCAGTCCATAAATGGATCGCTGGAGCTTGCACACTTTGTTAGCTCCTTTTGGATCGACAAAACCTTCCGGCTGCATCATATACAACTCTTCTTCTAGAAATCCATTCAGGAATGCAGTTTTGACATCCATCTGCCAAATTTCATAATCATAAAATGCGGCAATTGCTAACATGATTCAGACAGACTTAAGCATCTCTACGAGTGAGAAGGTCTCATCGTAGTCAATTCCTTGAACTTGTCGAAAACCTTTTGCAACAAGTCGAGATTTGTAGACAGTAACATTACCGTCAACGTCAGTCTTCTTCTTGAAGATCCATTTATTTTCAATTGCTTGTTGATCATTGGGCAAGTCAACCAAAGTCCACACTTTGTTCTCATACATGAATCCCATCTCAGATTTCATGGCTTCAAGCCATTTTGCGGAATCTGGGCTCACCATTGCTTCTTCATAGTTCGTAGGTTCATCATGATCTAGTAGCATGACTTCCAGAACAGGATTACCGTACCACTCTGGTGCGGATCTTACTCTGGTTGATCTACGAGGTTCAGTAGTAACTTGTTCTGAAGTTTCATGATCATCATCATTAGCTTCCTCACTAATTGGTGTAGGTGTCACAGAAACCGGTTTCTGTGATGTACTACTTTCCAATAAGGGAGCAGGTACAGTTACCTCATCAAGTTTTACTTTCCTCCCACTCACTTCTTTCGAGAGAAACTCCTTCTCTAGAAAGGATCCATTCTTAGCAACAAATGTCTTGCCTTCGGATCTGTGATAGAAGTGTACCCAACAGTCTCCTTCGGGTATCCTATGAAGACACATTTCTCTGATTTGGGTTCGAGCTTATCAGGTTGAAGCTTTTTCACATAAGCATCTCAGCCCCAAGCTTTCAGAAACGACAACTTTGGTTTCTTGCCAAACCATAGTTCATAAGGCGTCGTCTCAACGGATTTTGATGGTGCCCTATTTAACGTGAATGCGGCCGTCTCTAAAGCATAACCCCAAAACGATAGCGGTAAATCTGTAAGAGACATCATAGATCGCACCATATCAAGTAAAGTACGATTACGGCGTTCGGACACACCATTACGCTGTGGTGTTCCGGGTGGCGTGAGTTGCGAAACTATTACGCATTGTTTCAAATGTAAACCAAACTCGTAACTCAAATATTCTCCTCCACGATCAGATTGTAGAAACTTTATTTTCTTGTTACGATAATTTTCAACTTCACTCTGAAATTCTTTGAACTTTTCAAATGTTTCAGACTTATGTTTCATTAAGTAGATATACCCATATTTGCTTAAATCATCTGTGAAGGTGAGAAAATAATGATATCCGCCACGAGCTTCAACATTCATTGGACCACATACATCTGTAAGTATGATTTCCAACAAATCTGTTGCTCTCTCCATAGTACCGGAGAACGGCGTTTTAGTCATCTTGCCCATGAGGCACGGTTCACAAGTACCAGGTGATTCATAATCAAGTGGTTCGAAAAGTCCATCAGTATGGAGTTTCTTCATGCGCTTTACACCGATATGACCTAAACGGCAGTGCCACAAATAAGTTGCACTATCATTATCAACTCTGCATCTTTTGGCTTCAACATTATGAATATGTGTATCACTACTATCGAGATTCATCAAAAATAGACCACTCTTCAAGGGTGCATGACCATAAAAGATATTACTCATATAAATAGAACAACCATTATTCTCAGATTTAAATGAATAACCGTCTTGCATCAAACTAGATCCAGATATAATGTTCATGCTCAACGCTGGCACCAAATAACAATTATTTAGGTGTAATACTAATCCCGATGGTAGATGTAGAGGTAGCGTGCCGACCGCGATCACATCGACTTTGGAACCATTTCCCACGCGCATCGTCACCTCGTCCTTCGCTAGTGTTCGCTTAATCCGTAGTCCCTGTTTCGAGTTGCAAATATTAGCAACAGAACCAGTATCAAATACACAGGTGCTACTGCGAGCTCTAGTAAGGTACACATCAATAACATGTATATCACATATACCTTTGTTCACCTTGCCATCCTTCTTATCCGCCAAATACTTGGGGCAGTTCCACTTCCAGTGACCAGTCTGCTTGCAGTAGAAGCACTCAGTTTCAGGCTTAGGTCTAGACTTGGGTTTCCTCTCCTGAGCAGCAACTTGCTTGTTGTTCTTCTTGAAGTTCCCCTTCTTCTTCCCCTTGCCCTTTTTCTTGAAACTAGTGGTCTTGTTGACCATCAACACTTGATGCTCCTTCTTAATTTCTACCTCCACAACTTTTAGCATTGCGAAGAGCTCGGGAATTGTCTTATCCATCCCTTGCATATTATAGTTCATCACGAAGCTCTTGTAGCTAGGTGGAAGTGATTGGAGAATTCTGTCAATGACGCAATCATCTGGAAGATTAACTCCCAGTTGAATCAAGTGATTATTATACCCAGACATTTTGAGTATATGCTCACTGACAGAACTGTTCTCCTCCATCTTGCAGCTATAGAACTTATTGGAGACTTCATATCTCTCAATCCGGGCATTTGCTTGAAATATTAGCTTCAACTCCTGGAACATCTCATATGCTCCATGACGTTCAAAACGTCGTTGAAGACCCGGTTCTAAGCCGTAAAGCATGGCACATTGAACTATCGAGTAGTCATCAGCTTTGCTCTGCCAGACGTTCTTAACATCGTCAGTTGCATCAGCAGCAGGCCTGGCACCCAGCGGTGCTTTCAGGACGTAATTCTTCTATGCAGCAATGAGGATAATCCTCAAGTTACGGACCCAGTTCGTATAATTGCTACCATCATCTTTCAACTTTGCTTTCTCAAGGAACGCATTAAAATTCAATGGAACAACAACACGGGCCATCTATCTACAATCAAACATAAACAAGCAAGATACTATCAGGTACTAAGTTCATGATAAATTTAAGTTCAATTAATCATATTACTTAAGAACTCCCACTTAGAAAGACATCCCTCTAATCTTCAAAGTGATCACGTGATCCAAATCAACTAAACCATAACCGATCATCACGTGAAATGGAGTAGTTTTCAATGGTGAACATCACTATGTTGATCATATCTACTATATGATTCACACTTGACCTTTCGGTCTCAGTGTTCCGAGGCCATATCTACATATGCTAGGCTCGTCAAGTTTAACCTGAGTATTCTGCGTGTGCAAAATTGGCTTGCACCCGTTGTAGATGGACGTAGAGCTTATCACACCCGATCATCACGTGGTGTCTGGGCACGACGAACTTTGGTAATGGTTCATACTCAGGGAGAACACTTATACCTTGAAATTTAGTGAGAGATCATCTTATAATGCTATCGTCAATCAAAGCAAGATAAGATGCATAAAAGATAAACATCACATGCAATCAATATAAGTGATATGATATGGCCATCATCATCTTGTGCTTGTGATCTCCATCTCCGAAGCATCATCATGATCACCATCGTCACTGGCATGACACCTTGATCTCCATCGTAGCATCGTTGTCGTCTCGCCAATCTTATGCTTCTACGACTATCGCTACCGCTTAGTGATAAAGTAAAGCATTACAGGGCGATTACATTGCATACAATAAAGCGACAACCATATGGATCCTGCCAGTTGCCGATAACTTGGTTACAAAACATGATCATCTCATACAATAAAATTTAGCATCATGCCTTGACCATATCACATCACAACATGCCCTGCAAAAACAAGTTAGACGTCCTCTACTTTGTTTGTTGCAAGTTTTACGTGGCTGCTACGGGCTTAGCAAGAACCAATCTTACCTACGCATCAAAAACCACAACGATAGTTTGTCAAGTTGGTGATGTTTTAACCTTCGCAAGGACCGGGCATAGCCACACTCGGTTCAACTAAAGTTGGAGAAACTGACACCCTCTAGCTACCTGTGTGCAAAGCACGTCGGTAGAACCAGTCTCGCGTAAGCGTACGCGTAATGTCGGTCCGGGCCGCTTCATCCAACAATACCGCCGAACCAAAGTATGACATGCTGGTAAGCAGTATGACTTATATCGCCCACAACTCACTTGTGTTCTACTCGTGCATATAACATCAACACATAAAACCTAGGCTCGGATGCCACTGTTGGGGAACGTAGTAATTTCAAAAAAATTCCTACGCACACGCAAGATCATGGTGATGCACAACAATGAGAGGGGAGAGTGTTGTCTACGTACCCTCGTAGACCGGAAGCGGAAGCATTATAAAAACGCGGTTGATGTAGTCGTACGTCTTCACGGCCCGACCGATCAAGCACCGAAACTACGACACCTCCGAATTTTGCACACGTTCAGCTCGATGACGATCCTCGGACTCCGATCCAGCAAAGTGTCAGGGATGAGTTCCGTCAGCACGGCGGCGTGGTGACGATCTTGATGTTCTACCGTCGCAGGGCTTCGCCTAAGCACCGCTACAATATTATCGAGGATTATGGTGGAGGGGGGCACCGCACACGGCTAAGAGATCAATGATCTATTGTTGTCTCTGGGGTGCCCCGCTGCCCCTGTATATAAAGGAGTGGAGGAGGGGGCCGGCCAAGGAGGGTGGTGCGCCCAAGGGGGGAGTCCAACTCCCACCGGGAGTAGGACTCCCCTTTTTCCTTTTACGAGTAGGAGAGGGAAGGAAGAGGAAGGAGGGAGGAAGGAAAGGGGGGGTCGGCCCCCTTCCCAATTCGGATTAGGCTTGGGGGGGGCTCCCTTGCTCCTTTCCCCTCCTTTCCCCTAAGGCCCAATAAGGCCCATATACCTCCCGGGGGGTTCCGATAACCTCCCGGTGATCCGGTATTGTCCCGATCTTACCCGGAACCTTTCCGGTGTCCAAATATAGTCGTCCATATATCGATCTTTATGTCTCGACCATTTCGAGACTCCTCGTCAAGTCCGTGATCACATCCGGGACTCCGAACAACCTTCAGTACATCAAAATATATAAACTCATAATGAAACTGTCATCGTAACGTTAATCGTGCGGACCCTACGGGTTCGAGAACTATGTAGACATGACCGAGACACGTCTCCGGTCAATAACCAATAGAGGAACCTGGATGCTCATATTGGCTCCTACATATTCTACGAAGATCTTTATCGGTCAGACCGCATAACAACATACGTTGCCCCTTTGTCATCGGTATGTTACTTGCCCGAGATTCTATCATCGGTATCTCAATACCTAGTTCAATCTCGTTACCGGCAAGTCTCTTTACTCGTTTCGTAATACATCATCTTGCAACTAACTTATTAGTTGCATTGCTTGCAAGGCTTAAGTGATGTGTATTACCGAGAGGGCCCAGAGATACCTCTCCGACAATCGGAGCGACAAATCCTAATCTCGAAATATGCCAACCCAACATGTACCTTTGGAGACGCCTGTAGAGCACCTTTATAATCACCCAGTTACGTTGTGACGTTTGGTAGCACACAAAGTGTTCCCGGTAAACAGGAGTTGCATAATCTCATAGTCATAGGAACATGTATAAGTCATGAAGAAAGCAATAGCAACATACTAAACGATCGGGTGCTAAGCTAATGTGGGTCATGTCAATCACATCATTCTCCTAATGATGT
This sequence comes from Triticum dicoccoides, assembly GCF_002162155.2. NCBI lineage: Eukaryota > Viridiplantae > Streptophyta > Magnoliopsida > Poales > Poaceae > Triticum > Triticum dicoccoides. The sequence continues at coordinate 487,439,699 of NC_041384.1, read as the reverse complement.
GATCCCGTTAATCAAATGACAACTCATGTCTATGGTTAGGAAACATAACCATCTTCGATTAACGAGCTAGTCAAGTAGAGGCATACTATTGACACTTTGTTTGTCTATGTATTCACACAAGTATTACGTTTCCGATTAATACAATTCTAGCATGAATAATAAACATTTATCATGATATAAGGAAACAAATAATAACTTTATTATTGCCTCTAGGGCATATTTCCTTCACTGCCCCCGTATATAAAGGAGCAAGGGGGGGTGCGGCCGGCCAGGGAGAGGGCATGCCAGGAGGAGTCCTACTCCCACCAGGAGTAGGACTCCCCCCTTTCCTAGTTGGAATAGGATTCGGGAGAAGGAAAGAGAGAGGGGGAGAAGGAAAGAGGGGGCTGCCCCCCTTGCCCTAAACCAATTTGGTTTGGGCCTTGGGGGGGCGTGCCCCACACTCCCCTTGCTGCCCTCTATTTCCACTGTGGCCCATGTAGGCCCATTAAGCCCCCCGGGGGTTCCGGTAACCTCCCGGTACTCCGGTAAAATCCTGATTTCACCCGGAACACTTCCGACATCCAAACATAGGATTCCAATATATCAATATTCATGTCTCGACCATTTCGAGACTCCTCGTCATGTCCTTGATCACATCCGGGACTCCAAACAACCTTCGGTACATCAAAACATATAAACTCATAATATAACTGTCATCGTAACATTAAACGTGCGGACCCTACGGGTTCGAGAACTATGTAGACATGACCGAGACACGTCTCTGGTCAATAACCAATAGCGGAACCTGGATGCTCACATTGGCTCCTACATATTATACGAAGATCTTTATCAGTCAAACCGCACAACAACATACGTTCTTCCCTTTGTCATCGGTATGTTACTTGCCCGAGATTCGATCGTCGGTATCTCAAGACCTAGTTCAGTCTCGTTACCGACAAGTCTCTTTACTTGTTACGTAATACATCATCCCGCAACTAACTCATTAGTTGCAATGCTTGCAAGGCTTAAGTGATGTGCATTACCGAGAGGGCCCAGAGATACTTCTCCGACAATCGGAGTGACAAATCCTAATCTTGAAATACGCCAACCCAACAAGTACCTTTGGAGACACCTGTAGAGCACCTTTATAATCACCCGATTACGTTGTGAAGTTTGGTAGCACACAAAGTGTTCCTTCGGTAAATGGGAGTTGCATAATCTCATAGTCATAGGAACTGCTAAGCGAACGGAATGGGTCAAGTCAATCACATCATTCTCTAATGATGTGACCCCGTTAATCAAATGAAAACTCATGTCTATGGTTAGGAAACATAGCCATCTTTGATCAACGAGCTAGTCAAGTAGAGGCATACTAGTGACAACCTGTTTGTCTATGTATTCACACATCTATTATGTTTCCGATTAATACAATTCTAGCATGAATAATAAACATTTATCATGATATAAGGAAATAAATAATAACTTTATTATTGCCTCTAGGGCATATTTTCTTCAGTCTCCCACTTGCACTAGAGTCAATAATCTAGATTACACAGTAATGATCTCACACCCATGGAGCCTTGGTGTTGATCATGTTTTGCTCGTGGAAGAGGCTTAGTCAACGGGTCTGCAACATTCAGATCCATATGTATCTTGCAAATCTCTATGTCTCCCACCTGGACTAGATCCCGGATGGAATTGAAGCGTCTCTTGATGTGCTTGGTTCTCTTGTGAAATCCGAAGTCCTTTGCCAAGGCAATTGCACCAGTATTGTCACAAAAGATTTTCATTGGACCCGATGCACTAGGTATGACACCTAGATCGGATAATCTCATAGTCATAGGAACATGTATCAGTCATGAAGAAAGCAATAGCAACATACTAAATGATCGGGTGCTAAGCTAATGGAATGGGTCATGTCAATCAGATCATTCAACTAATGATGTGATCCCGTTAATCAAATGACAACTCTTTGTCCATGGTTAGGAAACATAACCATCTTTGATTAATGAGCTAGTCAAGTAGAGGCATACTAGTGACACTCCGTTTGTCTATGTATTCACACATGTATTATGTTTCTGGTTAATACAATTCTAGCATGAATAATAAACATTTATAATGATATAAGGAAATAAATAATAACTTTATTATTGCCTCTAGGGCATATTTCCTTCAGTCTCCCACTTGCACTAGAGTCAATAATCTAGATTACACAGTAATGATTCTAACACCCATGGAGCCTTGGTGCTGATCATGTTTTCCTCGTGGAAGAGGCTTAGTCAACGGGTCTGCAACATTTAAATCCGTATGTATCATGCAAATTTCTATGTCTCCCACCTGGACTAGATCCCAGATGGAATTGAAGCGTCTCTTGATGTGCTTGGTTCTCTTGTGAAATCTGGATTCCTTTGCCAAGGCAATTGCACCAGTGTTGTCACAAAAGATTTTCATTGGACCCGATGCACTAGGTATGACACCTAGATCGGATATGAACTCCTTCATCCAGACTCCTTCATTTGCTGCTTCCGAAGCAGCTATGTACGCTTTGTTTAGAACTACACAACCTGATAGCTCCACCGTTCAATGTAAATACGTATCCGGTTTGCGATTTAGAATCGTCCGGATCAGTGTCAAAGCTTGCATCAACGTAACCGTTTACGATGAGCTCTTTGTCACCTCCATAAAAGAGAAACACATCCTTAGTCCTTTTCAGGTATTTCAGGATGTTCTTGACCGCTGTCCAGTGATCCACTCCTAGATTACTTTGGCACCTCCCTGCTAGACTTATAGCAAGGCACACATCAGGCCTGGTACACAACATTGCATACATGATAGAGCCTATGGCTGAAGCATAGGGAACATCTTTCATTTTCTCTCTATCTTCTACAGTGGTCGGGCATTGAGTCTTACTCAACTTCACACCTTGTAACACAGGCAAGAACCTTTCTTTGCTTGATCCATTTTGAACTTCTTCAAAACCTTGTCAAGGTATGTGCTTTGTGAAAGTCCAATTAAGCGTCTTGATCTATCTCTATAGATCTTGATGCCCAATATGTAAGCAGCTTCACCGAGGTCTTTCATTGAAAAACTCTTATTCAAGTATCCCTTTATGCTATCCAGAAATTCTATATCATTTCCAATCAACAATATGTCATCCACATATAATATCAGAAATGCTACAGAGCTCCCACTCACTTTCTTGTAAATACACGCTTCTCCAAAAGTCTGTATAAAACCAAATGCTTTGATCACACTATCAAAGCGTTTATTCCAACTCCGAGAGGCTTGCACCAGTCCATAAATGGATCGCTGGAGCTTGCACACTTTGTTAGCTCCCTTTGGATCGACAAAACCTTCTGGTTGCATCATATACAACTCTTCTTCCAAAAATCCATTCAGGAATGCAGTTTTGACATCCATTTGCCAAATTTCATAATCATAAAATGCGGCAATTGCTAACATGATTCAGACAGACTTAAGAATCGCTACGGGTGAGAAGGTCTCATCGTAGTCAATCCCTTGAACTTGTCGAAAACCTTTTGCAACAAGTCGAGCTTTATAGACAGTAACATTACCATCAGCGTCAGTCTTCTTCTTGAAGATCCATTTATTCTCAATTGCTTGCTGATCATCGGGCAAGTCAACCAAAGTCCATACTTTGTTCTCATACATGGATCCCATCTCAGATTTCATGGCCTCAAGCCATTTTGCGGAATCTGGGCTCACCATCGCTTCTTCATAGTTCGTAGGTTCATCATGATCTAGTAGCATGACTTCCAGAACAGGATTACCGTACCACTCTGGTGCGGATCTTACTCTGGTTGATCTACGAGGTTCAGTAGTAACTTGATCTGAAGTTCCATGATCATCGTCATTAACTTCCTCACTAATTGGTGTAGGCGTCACAGAAACCCGTTTCTGTGATGAACTACTTTCCAATAGAGGAGCAGGTATAGTTACCTCATCAAGTTCCACTTTCCTCCCACTCACTTCTTTCGAGAGAAACTCTTTCTCTAGAAAGGATCCATTCTTAGCAACGAATGTCTTGCCTTCAGATCTGTGATAGAAGGTGTACCCAACAGTCTCCTTTGGGTATCCTATGAAGACACATTTCTCCGATTTGGGTTCGAGCTTATCAGGTTGAAGCTTTTTCGCATAAGCATCGCAGCCCCAAACTTTCAGAAACGACAACTTTGGTTTCTTGCCAAACCACAGTTCATAAGGCGCCGTCTCAATGGATTTCGATGGTGCCCTATTTAATGTGAATGCGGCCGTATCTAAAGCATAACCCCAAAATGATAGCGGTAAATCTGTAAGAGACATCATAGATCGCACCATATCTAGTAAAGTACGATTACGAAGTTCGGACACACCATTACACTAAAAAAATACACTTCCGTGATGATACGTGTTTGTCACAGTAGGTCGCTTTTTTTGTCATGCATGTACATCCATGACAAATTTATAACAGAATCAAGATAGTCATACCTGTGCTGTTGTAGAAGTGTTCCATGACATTACCAAAATTATCATCACGGAAGTGTCCACTTCCATGACGATAAATCGCGCGTCACAGAAGTGCTTTCGTCAAGGGTGACCGACACGTGGCATCCACCGTAACTGAACGCCGTTAAGCTATCGGGTCGGGTTTTCGATCCAATAACCCGTTAACAGCCCCGACCAATGGGGATTTTCCACGTGTAAAATTATCATTGGCTGGAGGAAACACGTGTCGGCTCATCGTTGGGACAGATGTGAACCACTCATTGGACGGAAGGCGCCTATGATACGTCGACACGTGGCACAGCCCAACAGAGGCCCATTCCTGTGAAAAGGCTGGCCCGTTTGACTTGGTCAAAAGGTGGCGGCCCGGCCCATGGAAAGCCTGTTAACGGCCTGTTCGCATATAGCCCATTTACAACCCGCTAACCCAAGGCCTGTTACGCCCTATCCGAATTAGGCCCAGTAGCGTCATCTAGGCCATCCAATATGATTCCAGCCCGTTTTCACTTCTGGCCCATGTATGGCTCATGACGTCTTTCGGCCCATATGAGGCCCTATGTAACTCTTGGCCTATTAACGGCCCGTGGTGAAACTGGCCCATAATGAACAGTGTATCACTTTACACCCATTAACGGCCCGTGGTGAAAATGGCCCGTAATGAACAGTGTATCACTTTATACCCATTAACGGCCCGTTATTCCGTTGGGCCATTTCCAGCCCATGTTATCTTTCGGCCTTCTCAGAGCCCATTTATTCTTGGGCTCATTTCCAGCATTCGTTTACTTACGGCCCGTTACTGTCATTTTCTGCTTGTGGGCCAAATTCAGCCCGTGGTTATAGTCGGCCCGTTTGTGGTCCATTAATACGTTGGGCCGTTTTCATAGCGTCATCAAATACAGCCTATTAACGATGGCCCGTTATGGTCGGCCCATGAACGGACGATTCCAACTCTAGCCCGTTTACGACCATAATGCGGCCTGTTATTGGCCCATGTTTAGCCAATCGATCATACGACCCGTATAAGGCCCATTGATGATACGACCCGTAGAAGGCCCATTGTTTCTACGACCCGTAGAAGGCCTACTGTTTCTACGGCCCGTAGAAGGCCCACTGTTTCTACGGCCCGTAGGAGGCCTAGTGTCACTATAGTAAATATTAGCCCATGGTTATTGTGGCCTAGTTTTAAAAAATAGGTTATTGCAGCCACTAGTTAACCGTGGAAAAAGAACTGCAATGACTACAAGCAAACAAATAAACAAGAGAACAAGGAAATAAATAAGCAAGCAACTAACGCTAGGCTATCACGGCTATTACACATATTACATCCACTGGGCATCAAAGTTCACCACCAGTGCAAATATAGGGAACAAAGTAGCATATCATATACACAGGCCGTCCAAATTGGCCACCAGTGGAAATAAACATGGCAGCAAAACAAGAGCATAATTGAAACAACTTCAGAAGAGCTCAAGAAACGTTATCCTGGGTATCCACCATGCTGGCAATAAGCTTAGCAAGCTGATTAGCTTTGTCCTGTTTGGCGCTAAAATCCTCCAACGCTTGCTGTTGCACCAGAAAGTATGCATCTGAATGCTCTAGGGACTTCCACAGTCCTTCCGCTTCTTGTCGCAGCACAACTGATCGATGTCTTTCAGCTTGTAGTTGAGACTCAAGAAACCGCACTGATTCAGACAGTGAGTTTGAATAGCTTGTGCAAGCGGTAGTGGCCAGTAACTCCAACATTAAACCAAGACAGGATGTGTCACTATCCTGAACCTTATCTGCATTACTTCCTTTACCGTTGCTTAATAAGGCACTCTTCCCCAATATTCTGTCAGCATTCTAAAAGAAGAAACAAGCAGACACATAACAAGTTTAGCATGTACTAGTGAAACTCATTTTGGTGAACCAGTTCATTAGTAAGGTGGACAGGATTAAACTACCAAGTCTTCTATTGCCAAGTACTAGTAAATAATAAAAGCATCAAACAAACATATATCTATGTCCTATGGTAGCAATGGAATCTTAAATTAGAACATTTGTTCTTTAGGTTTAGGCACTTGTTCTACATGAACAGGGTACAGTAAGACGCAAGAATATAATACTTAAAAATAGAAAATGAGCTCATAGACCTTACCACATTCTTGGTTCGGGACCAGTACAGAACAAGACGTTCCCAGTCATTGTCCAGTAAATGTGTCTCGGGAGAACGTAAGGGAATTTGATGAGTTTCTTTGCCGGTGAAGTACGTTTCTTCAGGTAATTCCGATACTGCCACCAAGCATTCTTGAAGATAGCAGAGGTATTAACACAGGTTACCTCATCCTGAGTTTCCAAATCGGTCCTTCTCTATAGAGAAAAATGGGAAAATTTGCTGTATTATAACCATCATGGAGGTAGGATGTATGGGACGAAGCAAAGTAATTGCCATGAATAACATTACTTACACATAACTCCTGGACAAACACCTACAACTGGCATTTTCCTTCATCTTCAGTATAATATTTCCAAGATGGGAAGATACGCACATACGATTTAACAACATCAAATGCGATAGATGCTAAACTACGACTAGCTGGTTGTGCTTCCTCCACAGGAATAGGCATACTAACTGGTGGAGTTGGGGTTCGCCGTGATAGTACTGGCCCTATGGGCACTGGAGCTGCCTTACTAACTGCTCTTGTTTGGGAGCTCTGTGGTGGAGATGGTGATGTGTCAACAGGAATTGGGTTACTATCGGCTGGGGTTGGGGTTATATTGGGTGAAGTTGGTTCTCTGTCCATCGTAGTAGGGGTACAATCTGCAAGAGTTTGGGTTATGTGTGGTAGGGCTGGTTCTTGTGCATGTACAACCGGGGTGCTATCTCCACCAAGAGGTAGCACTGTTTTATTTGAAGACTGTGTTTTTAGTCCGCTAGATACTAGCATCACCCGCTCCAATTCAAATGGCTGATAAACATGAAATATAGTTGAATGTACAGACATTGTATGAGAGACAGATGCAATAGATAGTGTGGAAAAAAGAGGGCATGAAATAGTTGACATGTATATTGTTTAACTAAAACGGATAACATGACATAATTTCACATATATGATGTCTATCTAAACTGGATAGCATAGCATAACATAATTCAAAGATATGATGAATAACTAAACAGGATCGCATGACATAATTCACCTACATGTTATCTAAGTAATCAGGATCGCATCATTTAATTCACATATGTGATTTATATGCTAAACAGAGGGCATTCGATATGATGCCTGAACTAAGAACATGGTGTTGAGTATTGTGTATATGATGTCTAAACTATGCAATGCAAGACACCGTATGCATGATATGAGCAGTATAACCGTGCCAAGTTAGAGCATACACCTCAGTGGGGGAATAGGACTGGTCATCTGTCTCTGAATCCATCTCTGAGGAGACTGTCTGCTCTGAAGGCCTTGTTTTCACTCCAGATTTTTCCATCTCCCACCCAAATGGCTGATTCACAGGAAGAGTAGTTTAATGTACAAACATTATCAACAAATGGAAATGTAATGAAGAAAAGGATGGGCAAGATATCATTCAAATATGTGATGCCTGGTTAAACAGGATGACATTGCACATTTCACATATATTATGGCTGGCTAAAAGACATGAGACTGCATAATTCCCATATATGATATACAAACTAAACAGGTGGCATTACATAACATGTCTAAACTAAGCAGATGACATATATGATGTTAAAAGTAGGCACTGCAAGGCAACATATGCATGATATGACTAACATCATCATGCCAAGGTAGAGCAAACACCTTGGGGAGTAAATAGGAGTGGTCAGCGGCGTCCGAATCCGCCTCAGAACAGATATCTTCCTCTGGATTACAATCTGGAGAGGGGTGGGGAGGGTTTGCCATTGAACCCACCATGGAGTGATGTCTGCATGACATTGTATTACCGCGCAAAACTCTTCTCTTTTTCTCTACATGTTCAGCATGACTGTGTACAATATCTGACATGCATACGAAAAAAATATGGTGAGATTATGTAAGGAGAGCATGCAGAAATTTAGAGTGATGGTAACAACCAGTGGATCGATGTTTTTCCGTTGAACCAAAATAGCCCTAATGGATCGACGTGAATGTATAGTAATAAGTGATGCAACAAGTGTACAACCTCTTTGCCGTAGCTATGTCGACCTCAGCATCATTTGGTTGGTCGCTGAAGTAGTTGAGGCAGAGGTGGTTGTCGGAGGTGTGGAGGAAGATCTGAGGAATCTGTAGACGGTGTCCAGGGAACTGCTCTGTTGTGACGGATCGTTCTGTCGTTGGAGCAGCTCCGGTGAGCCGTAAGACGTCAAGGCTGAAGCAGCACAAGACAGACATCGTCAATCTCAAGTGGGATTCTAATAGCATCTCCAATAGATGATGTAAAATGGATGTAAAATTAACATCACCAAAAACCACCTGACTACAATAGATGAGGTAAAAACTGTTGACTTTGAACTTAACTCTCGAAACTGAAATTTACTGTGGAATCTGAATGCTACTATCGAAATTGAACGCAATGGTAGCAGAGAGGCACTTGACATGTAGTTTAGGGAGGGCCTACAGTTCATCTTCAACCTGCACCCCCCTGAGCCGCCAGCCACCACCGGCCGAACCGCCAGCCCCAGCGCCGCCTCGCCGCCCCGAAACAACTCGCCACCGCCGCCCGGCCAGCCCTCTAGGCCTCCGCCCCCACCCTGAACCCTAAGATAGATAATAGGGTACCTCTCCGGCGAGC
>NC_041384.1:487403489-487430024 GCF_002162155.2 Triticum dicoccoides | reverse complement strand
CCAACCCGTGAAAATCGACTGACCCAAAAGTCAATTCAGTCGACTGAAGTGTGGCTTAATCGGAGCAGAGCAGCAGCACGAGTGAGGGGGAGAGCAGCAGCAGCAGCAGGGCGAGCGAGCGATCGAACGAGAGCCGGAGCAGCAGCAGCAGATCCGGCTGGTATGGCTGCCGCCGCCGAAGGGGCCTCGCACTGGGGGAGAGCCGTCGTGGAGATGTCGCCCGCGATGCCGACTTCAAGGTAGCCGCTCCATGGGGGTGCAGGATGGAGCACCGTCGGCGCCGGGAGGTCGAGTTAAGGAGAAGGTGCGATGCGATGAGTGTACAACCTCTTTGGTGGCGCCGAGTAGGCCTCGGCTTCGTCCGAGGAGTCGGTGAGGATGTTGCGGTTCCGGTGGAGCAGGTTAAGGCAGCGCTGTGGGGATGGAGCAGCCGTGATAGATGAGGCGATCGTTGGAGCAGTTCCTTGGAAGTGGAGGATAGGGCGGCTGAACCGGCGGGACAGCGAGATGGACGACGGATCCTCATCCGGGGAGGTAGACGAGGGACGTCGAGCTGTTGCGCTAGACGACGTCGTCAGGGAAGAGGCTCCGGCTGGGCAGCGGTGACGTGGCGGACGGAGGAGGGTGGGGTTTCACGGCTGGAGCGGAGAGGTTATGGCGGCCTGGGATTTCGAATGGCAAAAAGGGGGCGATGGGAGGGGGTGAAGCATGACTTAGGAACGCGCTTGTCCAAAATGTAGGGTGTGTTACAAAAGTACCCCCCCCCCACCGATTTGAACTAGCGGCCCTTTCGGCTCAGGGTTAGAAGGGGGATTTCACGTGTCGGGATTTGCCAGCTGGAGGGAGTTTTCGCGCGCGTTGTAATTTCGGGATAGCAAGGTGCGGGTTGTAAAGGCGCCAGTTTTGGGAGCACGATATCTGAATTTTCGGGATATTACAAGACACGGTTTGAATTTTAGGGACAAGCCTAATGTGTAGTAATATTGTACTTGTACGTACCAAATCAATTCACACTTCCCTCAACCAAAAAGAAAACGAAAAAAATAAAACTATTCACACCACACAAAAAGAGAGTCTTGCCCCGTTTTACTATACAAATGCTATTCAAAGCTACTCCCACCTTCTATCTATATAGGGCCTAATGCGTTTTTCGATGCTAACTTTGACCAAATATTAGAGCAATGATATATGACATGCAACTTACACAAAGCACACCGTTAAATTCGTCTGTGAAAGGTTCTTTCAATGATATAATTTTGACATTGTGCATGTCATGTACTATTAGTCTTGTCAATAGTTAAAGGCGGTCTTAAAAATCTCATTACGCCCTATATAGATGGAAGGAGGGAGTATGAATCCATGTTATGTCCGATTAAATTTTTTCGCTTGCTGTATAATGCATGTAACCTACTCATACTAACATTTTAGTGCATTCCAAATGTCTATACTACCGCTGCAATTCGAACTAAATTTGAATTCGTTTCTCTATTTCAATAAGAATCTACAATCATGATTGTTGCCAACTTCAACCATCATAGTTTCCTTGCTATCCGCCAGATATAAATCAGACGGCCTATAATGCAGGATGGCAGGCACACCATCATCAACAACTCTGTTTTTTTATAAGAGTAGAGATAAAACATATTAAATGTAGTATACCATGTTCATAACCACACCATGTGTATCACCGTTATATATATTCACACATCCGTCGGTTTGAAACACTATGATAAATTCTTCAAATATCCGAATTTGCTTTTTATAATGAAGTATATATGATCTCTATTCGTCTTTTACACCCACACAACCCTCTTATCTTTGTAGCTAGCGCTAACTTTCTCTTGTGCATGCACACGCCCGCATCCCTCTCACCCTCCCTCAGCATTCTCTAGCTCCATAGCGCAAATTCGTCTTTTCACTTTAGGTCGTTCACCCACGGTGTGTGTAGGCCCCTCAGCTCCTTCTTTACGGCACACATCGATCGATATGCCTCTCTAGCCAGGTGTGCCTAGCACAAACACAAGCTTCCCCTCTTCTCTTGTCACCGTCCATGCCTCACTCCCACCACTCTTTTCATAGTTCTCGTACTCGCACACTCCTCCCCCTCGATATAGTATGCCTCTCGTACCACCTCCTACATGCATCCCTCTCTCTATATCCTTCTCCTCGTGCCTCATTTGCTTCTAACACACACATGCATGTATACCGATCGATCTCCCAACATATACCTAGATCGACTTTAACTACCCCTCATCGATCGACGTACCTCACAAGTTATGTCTCTCCTTTATCTTACAAAGGGCGAGTGATCTTCCTATGTAGTTAGTTACGTCTGCTTACCACAGCCACATCGTCCCCCCTCATCATTCGTGCATGCCTCCTGACCCGTCTCTCACACACACGTGCACAGACAACAAGCAGCCATCTCCTCTCTTATTGATATTGCGGGCGTGCCCTCCGTTTGTCTAGCAAGCCTATCCCACCATTTGTTAGAAGCAACTCCACTACCGGCCCCTCCAACACTCTAGCTCTGTCTCTCTCCCAACCTTATTCATCTCCTGCACATATGCATGGATGCCGATCGATCTCCCTTAATACATGAGGCAGATCGATCTCCTTAATACATGAGGTAGGCCTCTCTCCTCCTCCACACATATACCAGCCATTGTACCTCTATAGTTAATTGGGCCTCCCTCTTCCCCCACCACACATCGATAGTCGAGCGCTGCAGGTAGGTATCCATGCCACAGAGACAAACTGCACATGTCCCATCTCACGTTCCAGTAGGCCAGCCACTCTATATCTTTGACGTGGGCACACACAAATTCGATGGCACTCTTTATCGATCGCGCGCGCGCACACACACACACACATCATCCCTCTCTTCGATTCTATGGAAACCTCAAGCCGATGATACCTCCACTCTCTTCTCGTGGATCGCCCCTCTCTATATATGTTATATCCAGGACTCTATTTCACACACATTGCATATGTTAAATTTTTTTATTGACCCCCCCCAAAAAAAACTCTCAAGAACCCACACACTATATCTCTCTAGGTTTGTATCTCTCTCACACAACCCCACGTAGGTGGTGTACGTATACAAGAAGAGAATAGGTGCACCGTGCATGTACTCACGCTTCGTGCCCAGCCACACCCGCACGGGTACACGGTGGAGCTCATTTCTCCGCAGAAGCTGAATTTGTTTTTGAAACATCAAGTGGCCAGAGACTCGAAAACTTATTTTCCCATTAGTGACTTGTCAGGGCGGTGGATTTTAGTTTGTATGATAATGCTGCATCCACCTAAAGTAACGAAAGTTCTTACGTAAACTTCCAAGTAATTCTCTCTTCGTAGGTGCAACATTACTCCTAACATTTGTAATATCAGTTTGAAACTTGTAATATTGCCGTGTCCTATTCCTTACTCTGTGCATTTAAAAACTGAACCGAAAAACCATACCGAAAATAAACCGAACCGAACCAATTTTATGGGTGTTATGGTTTCTGGTTTCGGTATGGTATGAAATTTTCATACCGATTTGAACTTGGTTTTTATGGTATATACCGGAAAACCGAATGGTTAACCAAATAAACTGAAGTAAAAAATAAATTTATATTTCTTGAGATGAACATCCATACAAGTTGTCATTTTCCTTGTACATTAGTCAAATGCACTACTAAGCACGTAATTTTTTCTTGTAACATAGTCATTTTTCTATTTTTAAAATGCTAAGCACGTCCATAACCATCAATAGATGAATCAATGCTTGCATATATACTTATATATATATAGTCATATACTATTTGTGTAGAATAGTATGTGTTTTGAGTCATAAATTTGCTAATTATTATTACGTCATTTCCAAATCCGCGTCAACTTTGGTTTTATGGTATATACCGAAACCATACCGAAATAATTTGGTATATACCGAAACCGAACCGTATTTTAATTTCATACCATATTTACTAAAGTATTAATATCGTACAAACTGAAAAACTGTATAAATCGAACCATGTAAACCGAACGCACAGGGTGACCTATTCCTGCGTTTTCAAAATCCTGCGAATCAAACAGGTCCTGAGTTGGTGATGATGTTGTGCCTCCCATCTTTCACCAATAGCCGTCGGATCTAGATCTGACGCATACAAACCAAGCTTCTCCATTTTTGCAAAAAGATGCCCGCACTTGTTCCCTATTTACAAACAACTCCTTGTATCCCACAATCAGCCTCATCTCCTCCCCACCACATCTAGGAGTAGAAGGCCGTGGAAAAATCTGGCGTGATGGCCGCTGTCGGAGCCGTCCACCCCCAATCTTGGTGTTTCGTGCAATGCACGGGCATTTATGCATGGGAAATTATGTCGAACAGGGCTAGTTGTAAGCAGGCTAGCTCTACAGCCATGATGATAGTGACTGCAGACAGTGAGGCTGACTATGGTATGCCGAACACAACGCCTATACTCAGGTGTCATCTCCTGCGCAGGGTCTTGTCACTTCACTGTGAGGAGCAGCACGTAATAATTTGACCAACGGATAGTACAGTGCTAGTACTCCTACTACTACATTGGTAGTACTACTACTAGTACTAATAGCACCACCGTCTGGATTTAGGAGTACTACCACGTCCATCTGGATTTTAGTATTTGACTAGCAATATCTAGTAATGCATGTCACCAAAAATGTACTACTCCCTCTGTAAATAAATACATGGTGTTTTATTCCTATCGGCGAGAGAACTTGATGTTTTTTTGCTACTCCTAACTAGAGTACTAATAGGATTACATGCAATGAACTAAACACTGCATGTCATGTTTGGTAGTCTCAAGTCATTGAAAGCATGCACGGCCCACATCTCTCATTGGTTGATATGTCATGAAATAAGAAACAAGGAGGGAGTTAATTGTAACACCCTCGATGCGGCTATATCTCCCACGTGTCGAAGCACGACTTAGAGGCATAACTGCGTTGAAAGCAATGTTGCAAGTGAGGTAATCTTCACACAACCCATGTAATACATAAGGGAAAGAGATACATAGTTGGCTTACAATCGCCACTTCACACAAATACATGAATAAAGCATTAAAACATCCAAATACAATCAAGGTCCAACTACGGAACCAAAATAAAAGAAGAACCCCAAATGCGACACGGTCCCCGATCGACCCCAACTGGGCACCACTACTGATCAACTAGAACGAAACAACACAAAGGACAAGATCTTCATCGAGCTCCTCCTGAGCTTGGTTGCGTCATCTGCACGGACTCATCGCTACCTGCAAGCTAGTTTTGGAAGTATCTATGAGTCACGGGGACTCAGCAATCTCACACCCTCACGATCAAGACTATTTAAGGTTATGGGTAAGGTAAAAGGTATGAGGTGGAGCTGCAGCAAGCAACTAGCATATATGGTGGCTAACATGTACGCAAAAGAGAGCGAGAAGAGAAGGCAAAGCACGATCGTGAAACTATGATCAAGAAGTGATCCTAGAACAACCTACGTCAAGCATAACTCCAACACCGTGTTCACTTCCCGGACTCCGCCGGAAAGAGACCATCACGGTTACACACGCGGTTGATATATTTTAATTAAGGTCAACTTCAGGTTTTCTACAACCGGACGTTAACAAATTCCCATCTGCCCATAACCGCGGGCACGACTTTCGAAAGTTCAAATCCCTGCAGGGGTGTCCCAACTTAGCCCATGACAAGCTCTCACGGTCAACGAAGGAATAGACCTCCTCCCGAGACATTCCGATCAGACTCGGTATCCCGGTTCTACAAGACATTTCGACAGGGTAAAACTAAACCAGCAACACCGCCCGAATGTGCCGACAAATCCCGATAGGAGCTGCACATATCTCTTTCTCAGGGCACACTCAGATTGTCTTAGGTATGGGTAGGCCAGCCTAGAGTTTCCCCTAGTGGCCACTGGCAGCTGACAGGTTGGACCAACACTCAGAGGAGCACTGGCCCGGGGGGGTACAATAATGATGACCCTCAGGAGCGCGACTCCCAAGGGAAAAGAAAAGGCTAGGTGGCAAATGGTAAAACCAATGTTGGGCATTGCTGGAGGAGTTTTACTCAAGGCGAACTGTCAAGGGGTTCCCATAATAGCCCAACCGCGTAAGGAACGCAAAATCCGGGAACATAACACCGATATGACGGAAACTAGGGCGGCAAGAGTGGAACAAAACACCAGGCATAAGGCCGAGCCTTCCACCCTTTACCAAGTATATAGATGCATTAATTAAATAAGATATATTGTGATAACCCAACAAGTAAACATGTTCCAATAAGGAACAACATCTCCATGTTCCAACAAGGAACAAACTTCAATCTTCACCTACAACTAACAACGCTATAAGGGGGACTGAGCAAAGCGGTAACATAGCCAAACAACGGTTTGCTAGGACAAGGTGGGTTAGAGGCTTGGTTCAATAATATAGGAGGCATGATAAGCAAGTGGTAGGTATCGCAGCATAGGCATAGCAGAAGAGCGAGCAACTAGCAAGCAAAGATAGAAGTGATTTCGAGGGTATGGTCATCTTGCCTGAGATCCCGCAAGGAAGAAGAACGAGTCCGTGAAGAAGACAAACGGACGGAGTCGAACGGTTCCTCACATATGCGACGTTATCGGAACCAACCCGAAGAAGCAACGCCGGAAAAGAGCAAACAACCTAGTAAACAACCACCACATAGACATGGCATGATGCGCAAACAAGAATGATGCATGTACGGTTTAAAGAGGGCATGGCATGGCAAAGTGCACAAGCAATCCTACAAATTAAGTGGAGCTCAATATGCAACGAGTTGCATATTGGCGAAACACCACGACAAGTTATTTAGTTCAATCTCGTTTATGTACCCAACAATATTAAATGTTGTTAAACATGGCAAGAGGGTGAAGCAAAGTAAAACTACCTATCTAGTCAAGGTTAAATGAGGCCGGAAGCAACGAACAACAAATCCGGAAACTCCTCATGTGCATAAATTAGATTTGGTACTGTTCTGCCCTAAACCATATTTTATGGTTATTAAACATGCAAAGTGATTACACCATGTTAAACTAGGCAAAATTCTACCCCATTTACATATAAAGTTTATTAAATTCAGAGCTATGGTTAAATAGTTATGAATTAAATAATTTTAGCAAGTTATTTAATCAAATTTAAACAAACAGCATTTTATACATTTTAAACATATATGAAAGTTGCATATTATTAAACTAGACAAAATTCTAAGCAACTTTCATATATAATTTATTTAGATCTGATGCACGGTTATTAAGTTATTATATGCATGAAATTTAGGGACCTCTCTGTAAAAACTACAGTCTCAGGTTAAATGGACAAATTCGCAGCGCACAAAAAAACCAACTATGGGCTGAATCTGTGAAGAACTGGGCTGCTCACCCATGGACTTGACACATGAGGCAGAGGCGAACTGGGCCGGCTGGGTCTGGGAAGCCCATTGGCGGTCGCTCGCAGCCGCAGCGCGGTCAACGGGTACGAGCGGGGCATCGTCCTCCTCTGCATGACGTAGAGGCTGGACAGGCGCGGCGCGATGGGGATTGGGCACGGGGGCTGCAGGGGCCATGACGGCGCGGGGACTTGGACGACGCGGAGGATGCCAGCGGGAGGAAGAGGAGCTCAGGAGCGCTCGGAGTCGAGCTCGCGCGCGAGGGACTTGACGGAGAAGCCGGTCTGATGAGGAGGCCGGGGACGATGCTTCGAGAAGAAGATGGCAGTGGGCGGAGGCGTGTAGGGAATGCCAGGGTTCGACGGGGATGGATGGATTCGCCTGTTTCTGGGCCGGATCCGGCCAACGGGGCGTCGACGGAGCTCCGGCGAGGGTTGACCAAGGCGGCGGCGACCTACAGCTGATGAAATACAGAGAGAGAGGAAGATCGAGAGAGGTTAGAGGAAGGAGGAGAAGGAGATGGCCAGGCAAGGAGGAGCAGGGCGGCGGGGTCCGGCCTGGGAGGTGTGGCGGCGCTGGTTCTTGCAGGTGAGGAGGGACTCCGGCGGTGTCGGTTTCCGGGGCGGCTCGGATCAGCGACTGAGGTGAGCTCCAAAACCATGGCGGGGACAAGGGCATTGGGGAGAAAGGAGCATGTGGGCGCGCTGGATGTCTGCTTGATGGATTGAAACGATGGGAGGAGGTGGTTGGCCTGGTTGAGAAAACGAGGAGGAGGGTGGCGCTGTGGATGGATGGATTTGATAGATGGCTGCGGCGTCTGATCCGAGGAGGGAGGAGCCTGTAGGTTGCGACGGCAGCTAGGACGATCCCTAAAAATTAGGGATTCGGTCTCGGGTTAGTCCAATATATATAGCGAGTTGAATAGGTTAGGGGCTATCTTGTCCCTCCGATTAAAATCGGACGGACAGGAAAAATAGGCTAGGGAGTCTAATAAATAAAACGGAGATGTTTTGTAGACGTTTGGGGATGATCTGGATCCAACGGTGACGACTGCCCGGGTCGGGTCCGGGACAATTTCGGACGCGCACGTGAGGGGTTCGATGCACTGTGCAGAGAGGGTTTCGGACCGTGCGGTCGCATCGGACAACTCCGAAAGCGAAGAGGGGAAGGAGGATGGACTAGGTGGGCTGTGGCGAGACTGCGAGGGTGAGAAGAGAGAGAGAGGGGGCCCGACATCTGTTTCCGGAGACCGAAAACGTCCGACGATAGGCCGGCTATACTGCCGCTATAGTTTAACGGTTGGGCTATCAAAGGAACTCCAAATGTGATGAAACTTGGCATGCGGCCTACCTACACTATAATAAGGCCACACGCCAACTTTCAACCCAATCCGAGAACATTTTCCGGCCACTTATAAAATAATATTTCGGATATGCCGTGGGCGCGTGCAAGGGTGTCTGGACTCAGAACGGACAACGGAAGGAACGAGGAGACCGGGACGGATGCAAGTTTTAAAACATGATGATGCAATGCACATGAAGACATGACAAGATGCAACACGCAAGCAAATGATATGGCAACAACAACGAATAACTGGAGGACACCTGGCACATCGATCTCGTGGCGTTACAACACTCCACCACTACGAGAGGATCTCGTCCCGAGATCTAGAATGGCACCGGAGTGAAAAACGGAAGAGAAAGAGAAGAGGTAAGACTAAGTTGCTTGTTCGACAAACGAGTGAGACCAAAGAGCCTTGAAAGGTTAAGCCATTTCCGAGAATAGAATAAACGGAGATGAACGAAGTTGAAGACACTCCGTTATGAAAGAGGAAAAGATAGAACAACTTTGGGCAGCACTCTGATTGAAAGGAAATGGAATTGAATAAGAACTTGATAAGATGAGAAGATACTTGATGAAAACACAAAACACTGCCTCCGTAACTATTGAATGAATGGAACAAGGGGTAAGAAAGATCTTGGACAGCACTCCGGTTTAAAAGAGATGAAAAAACTTGATAAAAGAAAGAGCTTGAGCAAAGGGACACAATACTCCGGTTATAAGGATAAGCACGATCAAAACATGGTCCCGACAAAGCGAGAAGATGGGTTGAGGAGAGCAACATCACAATGCCTTCGGAACAGAGGAATAGAAGATAGATAATTGAAATAGGAGAAATGAGGAGAAAATGCCAACTTCTGCCAAAAAGAGCTTGAGAAGGCATCCTTAGGAGAAGGGTCGAACGGAGTTGTTGGAAAACCAACAACGAGAAGAATAAGCTTGATATGGTCTTATGGAATACATGTCAAATTATGAGGTGACAAACTGCCACTCACGGGAAAAGAATTGGATTGGTATGACCAAGGAGACGAGAAAGTAATTCTCCGGGAGGATAACGAAGAACTTGGGTCCTTTATAAGCACCATAGATAGCAACATCCTTAGGGAAGGTTTAAGGTGAAACATAACCCAAGATAACTCCAATGACAAGATTAATGGATTTAAAATACCTCATTGTTAACAATGTGTGAATCATGAAGCATAAACTCAAATTATCAAGAATGACTTTATACCACCTCCAATGATACAGAAGAAAGAATTGCACTCCAGATTGCAAGATGAAGAAAACTTGAGCTTCTTAGAAAAGAATGTCGATGAACACTTCAAGAAGGAATTAAATCCTTGATGAACCATCATGTAGAACCTCCATGAAGAACTCCGTTAAACAAAAGAATGATCAAACGAAAAGAAAGAGAAGTTGAAAACACAAGGTGAATCCTTGCAATGATTAGATAGATCTTTGGAATGATATAATTGAAATAACTTTGAACTCCGGAAAGAAAGATTAAACAAGTGAAACCGAGAGTTTTGATGAGGCTCCGGAATAAGGAATTGAATTTACTCGATGAAATAAGAATAAGAATTACATTATGCTTATCCTTCATCAATTAAATTGATGACAATCAACAGATTTGACATATTACTTATTCTCGTATCAAGGATTAAGAGAGATATAACATAAACTTGAGAACGTCTTCGACGAATCCACCGGTAGGATTGAAACAACAAATGAATTGATATGATAACAAGGTAAAAAGAATCTTGAACGAACCACTGTAAGAATTAAAATGAACGAAAAGAAGATAAGGAAACACCGGGAAGAATTATAAAATGAACGAAGATGCTTGAGAGGATTTAGATACATGAGAACGAAGAGATGGCGAGCTGATTAGAGAACACTTGAACGATGCACCGGTAAGATTTGAGAACGATAACTGAAAGCTGGGAAATGAATAATTATGAGATGATGGGCTCCGGAGAACAAACTGAGAAGACTCCTGAATTGCTCTGGATAGGTGAAAAGAATTTTCACAAACGAAATAAATTATGAGATGATGGCAACAAGCTGCAATCATGAAACATGAAGAGAATGGGGTAAGATATGGAGGAAAAACTCTTCTTCGGTCTTCAAATGTTGAGAATGACGACGAGAAACACCACCAAAAATTATTTAGACACTCCGGGAGAATCAAAAGCGAAGAGGTTGAGCCAACTATGAAAAGAATTTGAAAGTGATATTGGAGAAATACATATGATTGATGATAACTCATTCTTACGTCAAACTTGGAAAAGAATTGAAAATAATTCCGGAAAAAGAGAAGAAGAGTCAGGTAAGATCCTGGGAAAAAACTGTGGGTTAGGGCCCACTCAAAAGAAACACCGTTGAAAAAGATTTAAAGAGAGAGATTGCACCGGTTGAATTAAAAGGCTTGACTGAGATAACACCCTTGAAAGATCTTGAATGAATGCAGAGTGGAAAACACGAATCTTCTAAGATATCTTTAGCACTCTGGAACAATAGAATAGCGAGAGGTGAACGATTAAGAATTGCACTGGCATGAGAAAGCCTTGAAATACGGAAAAGAATATGATCAACACCGAAAGCTTGAATTGAATCCACCAGAGAAGAAAAGAATGGAGAATGATGAACTTGAATCTCCGTTAGAATCTTCATGAGAAACACCGGATAAGAATGGAGAGACTTCCATTGATAAAATGAATAGTTGATTAAGAAATATGAGTCCTTGAGGAAAAAGGGTGGGTGGGCGGGAAAAACAAAGGCAACTTGGAGACGGATGAAACAAACACCGTTGAGAAGAACTGATACTTGATCTTGCGGATGTTGAAATGATTGGATCCACTTGAAGAGAAACACACTGGTTGACAAGGATTGACATGACAAACTCGATGATCGAGAAGGATTAGTATTCACATCGAAGTATGAGAACACCATTTGGGAAAGGTATGGAATCAATATTTGACTTCGAAGCAACTCGAATACCACAACTCAAGACGAAACAAAGGATTGGCTTGCAGAATAAGCCAAAACAAACATATGATAGAAATTTCGTCCGAAGTTTTTGTGGTGGGGCCTACACGGGCTCGATCGTACAGCACCATCATGTACAAGGCAGTGCACATGACATACGAAGCGTCCCCGAGTCGGCATAGCCAAGGACTCTTTAAGACACAATGAGACCACTGTAAAACCAACCGTGAATAGGCGGACCACTAGACGTCGAACCCCAATTTCAAATCATACATCTGTCGGAAAGATATCCTATGAGCTACTTGAATTCCCACCTATGAAACTCCCGAACCTTTCCGGTTATGCAATCAGGTGTTGGGGATACAGGGGAAGCATAATATCTCACCCAAAACTAGCAAATCCTACATCCAGCTGTATCCATCCTTCAACACATAACCAAGAAACCTTCGGAAATCATCTACCTCAACCTTCGAAAAGCATATGTTATACAAGTTATGGCAATACTCCCGAACTCCCGCCCCAGTACTGGGTGGCGTCGAGGTTATCTCACCAACGAACTGCATAAAAGAGATTTTCGATGTCGGCGTACTAAACTCAGGTATTCCAGAACTGCAATGATAAAATTATGACGACAACACCTCGGAGCTCAACTCCCCGGGACACTGCCAGAAAACCCCTGACAGGAGGCACCAAGACAATGTTCTCGTCACAAAACCATCGGAACGATTCCAAGATACCCGTGTGATCCTAAATTTTTTTAGTGAAATTTGAGAAGAGAAGAGTCAAAACTCTACGTTAGGATGCCTTACCAGAGCGATGAGGAGACTGGGGAGTAAAAAGAATTCCTAAACTCTCCGATATATAATTCCTAAATGACTCAAAACATATTTCTAGACTCAACAACGGCTGCTAAAAACGATCAAGTAGTGGGGGCTCCTAAGGTCGGGGAAGGCTCTGATACCAACTTGTAATGCCCTCGATGCGACTATATCTCCCACGTGTCGAAGCACGACTTAGAGGCACAACCGCATTGAAAGCAATGTCGCAAGTGAGGTAATCTTCACACAACCCATGTAATACATAAGGGAAAGAGATACATAGTTGGCTTACAATCGCCACTTCACACAAATACATGAATAAAGCATTACAACATCCAAATACAATCAAGGTCCGACTACGGAACCAAAATAAAAGAAGAACCCCAAATGCGACACGGTCCCCGATCGACCCCAACTGGGCACCACTACTGATCAACTAGAATGAAACAACACAAAGGACAAGATCTTCATCGAGCTCCTCCTGAGCTTGGTTGCGTCATCTGCACGGACTCATCGCTACCTGCAATCTGGTTTTGGAAGTATCTGTGAGTCACGGGGACTCAGCAATCTCACACCCTTGCGATCAAGACTATTTAATCTTATGGGTAAGGTAAAAGGTATGAGGTGGAGCTGCAGCAAGCGACTAGCATATACGGTGGCTAACATGTACGCAAAAGAGAGCGAGAAGAGAAGGCAAAGCATGATCGTGAAACTATGATCAAGAAGTGATCCTAGAACAACCTACGTCAAGCATAACTCCAACACCGTGTTCACTTCCCGGACTCCGCCGGAAAGAGACCATCACGGTTACACATGCGGTTGATGTATTTAATTAAGGTCAACTTCAGGTTTTCTACAACCGGACGTTAACAAATTCCCATCTGCCCATAACAGCGGGCACGGCTTTCAAAAGTCCAAATCCCTGCAGGGGTGTCCCAACTTAGCCCATGACAAGCTCTCATGGTCAACGAAGGAATAGACCTCCTCCCGAGACATTCCGATCAGACTCGGTATTCCGGTTCTACAAGACATTTCGACAGGGTAAAACTAAACCAGCAACACCGCCCAAATGTGCCGACAAATCCCGATAGGAGCTGCACATATCTCTTTCTCAAGGCACACTCAGATTGTCTTAGGTATGGGTAGGCCAGCCCAGAGTTTCCCCCGGTGGCCACTGGCAGCTGACAGGTTGGACCAACACTCAGAGGAGCACTGGCCCGGGGGGGTAAAATAATGATGACCCTCAGGAGTGCGACTCCCAAGGGAAAAGAAAAGGCTAGGTGGCAAATGGTAAAACCAATGTTGGGCATTGCTGGAGGAGTTTTACTCAAGGCAAACTGTCAAGGGGTTCCCATAATAGCCCAACCGCGTAAGGAACGCAAAATCCGGGAACATAACACCGATATGACGGAAACTAGGGCGGCAAGAGTGGAACAAAACACCAGGCATAAGGCCGAGCCTTCCACCCTTTACCAAGTATATAGATGTATTAATTAAATAAGATATATTGTGATAACCCAACAAGTAAACATGTTCCAACAAGGAACAACATCTCCATGTTCCAACAAGGAACAAACTTCAATCTTCACCTGCAACTAACAATGCTATTAGGGGGACTGAGCAAAGCGGTAACATAGCCAAACAACGGTTTGGTAGGACAAGGTGGGTTAGAGGCTTGGTTCAACAATATAGGAGGCATGATAAGCAAGTGGTAGGTATCGCAACATAGGCATAGCAAAAGAGCGAGCAACTAGCAAGCAAAGATAGAAGTGATTTCGAGGGTATGGTCATCTTGCCTGAGATCCCGCAAGGAAGAAGAACGAGTCCGTGAAAAAGACAAACGGACGGAGTCGAATGGTTCCTCACCTACGCAACATTATCGGAACCAACCCGAAGAAGCAACACCGGAAAAGAGCAAACAACCTAGTAAATAACCACCACATAGGCATGGCATGATGCGCAAACAAGAATGATGCATGTACGGTTTAAAGAGGGCATGGCATGGCAAAGTGCACAAGCAATCCTACAAATTAAGTGGAGCTCAATATGCAACGAGTTGCATATTGGCGAAACACAACGACAAGTTATTTAGTTCAATCTCGTTTATGTACCCAACAATATTAAATGTTGTTAAACATGGCAAGAGGGTGAAGCAAAGTAAAACTACCTATCTAGTCAAGGTTAAATGAGGCCGGAAGCAACGAAAACAAATCCAGAAACTCCTCATGTGCATAAATTAGATTTGGTACTGTTCTGCCCTAAACCATATTTTATGGTTATTAAACATGCAAAGTGATTACACCATGTTAAACTAGGCAAAATTCTACCCCATTTACATATAAAGTTTATTAAATTCGGAGCTACGGTTAAATAGTTATGAATTAAATCATCTTAGCATGTTATTTAAGCAAATTTAAACAAACAGCATTTTAGACATTTTGAACATAGATGAAAGTTGCATATTATTAAACTAGACAAAATTCTAAGCAACTTTCATATATAATTTATTTAGATCCAATGCACGGTTATTAAGTTATTATATGCATGAAATTTAGGGACCTCTCTGTAAAAACTGCAGTCTCAGGTTAAATGGACAAATTCGCAGCGCACAAAAAAAACAACTATGGGCTGAATCTGTGAAGAACTGGGCTGCTCACCCATGGACTTGACACGTGAGGCAGAGGCGAACTGGGCCGGCTGGGTCTGGGAAGCCCACTGGCGGTCGCTCGCAGCCGCAGCGCGGTCAACGGGTACGAGCGGGGCATCGTCCTCCTCTGCACGACGCAGAGGCTGGACAGGCGCGGCGCGATGGGGATTGGGCACGGGGGCTGCAGGGGCCATGACGGCGCGGGGACTTGGACGACGCGGAGGATGCCAGCGGGAGGAAGAGGAGCTCAGGAGCGCTCGGAGTCGAGCTCGTGCCTGAGGGACTTGACGGGGAAGCCGGTCTGACGAGGAGGCCGGGGACGATGCTTCGGGAAAAAGATGGCAGCGGGCGGAGGCGTGCAGGGAATGCCAGGGTTCGACGGGGATGGATGGATTTGCCTGTTTCTGGGCCGGATCCGGCCAACGGGGCGTCGACGGAGCTCCGGCGAGGGTTGACCAAGGCGGCGGCGACCTGCAGCTGATGAAATACTGAGAGAGAGGAAGATCGAGAGAGGTTAGAGGAAGGAGGAGAAGGAGATGGCCAGGGAAAGAGGAGCAGGGCGGCGGGGTCTGGCCTGGGAGGTGTGGCGGCACTGGTTCTTGCAGGTGAGGAGGGACTCCGGCGGTGTCGGTTCCCGGGGCGGCTCGGATCAGCGACCGAGGTGAGCTCCAAAACCATGGCGGGGACAAGGGCGTC
The DNA here is from genome assembly GCF_002162155.2 of Triticum dicoccoides. NCBI lineage: Eukaryota > Viridiplantae > Streptophyta > Magnoliopsida > Poales > Poaceae > Triticum > Triticum dicoccoides. Next base: position 487,414,112 of record NC_041384.1, on the reverse strand, counting down.
GGGGAGAAAGGAGCATGTGGGCGCGCTGGATGTCTGCTTGATGGATTGAAATGATGGGAGGAGGTGGTTGGCCTGGTTGAGAAAACGAGGAGGAGGGTGGCGCTGTGGATGTATGGATTTGATAGATGGCTGCGGCGTCTGATCCGAGGAGGGAGGAGCCTGTAGGTGGCGGCGGCAGCTAGGACGATCCCTAAAAATTAGGGATTCCGGTCTCGGGTTAGTCCAATATATATAGCGAGTTGAATAGGTTAGGGGCTATCTTGTCCTTCCGATTAAAATCGGACGGACAGGAAAAATAGGCTAGGGAGTCTAATAAATAAAACGGAGATGTTTTTTAGACGTTTGGGGATGATCCGGATCCAACGATGACGACTGCCCGGGTCGGGTCCGGGACAATTTCGGACGCGCACGTGAGGGGTTCGATGCACTGTGCACAGAGGGTTTCGGACCGTGCGGTCGCATCGGACAACTCCGGAAGCGAAGAGGGGAAGGAGGATGGACTAGGTGGGCTGTGGCGAGACTGCGAGGGTGAGAAGAGAGAGAGAGGGCCTAGCATCTATTTCCGAAGACCGAAAACGTCCGACGATAGGCCGGCTATACTGCCGCTATAGTTTAACGGTTGGGCTATCAAACGGACTCCGATTGTGATGAAACTTGGCAGGCGGCCTACCTACACTATAATAAGGCCACACACCAACTTTCAACCCAATCCGAGAACATTTTCCGGCCACTTATAAAAAATATTTCGGACATGCCGCGGGTGCGTGTAAGGGTGTCTGGACTTAGAACAGACAACGGAAGGAACGAGGAGACTGAGACGGATGCAAGTTTTAAAACATGATGATGCAATGCACATGAAGACATGACAAGATGCAACACGCAAGCAAATGACATGGCAACAGCAGCAAATAACTGGAGGACACCTGGCACATCGGTCTCGGGGCGTTACATTAATGCACTGTGCCTAAGTATTTTGGGATTATTTGGTTTTCATAAGGTGACTTACACAACATTTTTGTTTACATGCATTAACATTTAATAGTTAAATCAAAGGTCAAAACTTGGCACAAAATGCAAAGGGGACCAATAAACTAGTAAACATCAAACTTCTCTCATTTGGCCCCAACTAGAGGTCCGGTGAGATGACTATACTGCACCGACACGGAGGGGGCGCAACTTCATTGACTTACGGCAACCGCCTTTGGGTGAATGACACGTGGCCCCAGGGGGTGGCTGGCCCACCTATCATACAGCCAAAGGCAGGTACAGTAGAGGGCCGAGGAGTAGAACGAAATCCTACGCACCTACACACGCTAATCAAGGGCTGAGTGATCACTCGAATCCCAAGATCAGTTGACTAGAAGCTACGCTAGACCCATGGAGGCGATGAGCGCGAGCATCAGCCGGCTGTGCCAGATGGTCCACGATGCCGGCCTGCGGCCCGGCACCGAGGAACGTCTCAAGGTAGTATTGCTTGAGGCCGCCAGGGCGAGGGGCCGCTTGGACGACAGCTTCGTCTCCTTGTTCGACGAGGTCCTCGTCAGTTTCCTCGACAAGTTCACCGTCGTCAAGAAGCTTGCGGACGACTTTGACGTAAGCCTCCAGCCGACGCGCCCAGGCTCTGCGATGCCCGCCACCCTCAACGGCCACTATGTTAACAACCTCTTCGACGCACTGGTGGCCCTGCGACTGCCCGCCATCGCGCCGGAGAATGTCCACATCGAGGTTGCGCTCGCCGCGCAGCGCCTGGCGCAGCAAGACACCATCGACATAATCACCCATGTCTATGCGCAAATCGTCCACAAGGACTACTACATCCAAGAGGAGGATGATAGGACACTGGCCTTCTTGGAGCGCAGGGCAACCTTGGACGACACTGTTCAGAAGCACGTTGAGCTCGCCGCCAACGCCGCTGCTCCTCACATGTTGGTTGGTGACCCGGCGCACTAGGGCATGGGGATGTCGTTGAACGTTGATGGATTCGTATGTATTTTTATCTTTCCGTCAAATCCATGTAGTAGTATATGATACTACAGTAATTATCTTGTCGGATGGCTGAGAAAACAGGAGGGAGAAGAGATGGCTGTAGCACGGACTCCAAGAAAATTGGTGTCGGATGGGACTCGTGTGGGTGGCGTGTGTCGTACTGCTAGACGTGAATGCTACTGAGTTATGGCCCATGCCACCCCACTATATCGAGGTACGTAGAACAAATTTCCTGCAGTCCGTGCTCATCCCTCCTCTATCTCTCTTCTCAGCCAGCCAGCGGACGCGCGGAGCCCATCGTCTGTTTGCTCACATGCGGCCCCACATGTCAGTGAAAACGCAAGAGGACCCACTAAACCTGCACATCTTTCACCTTGACGTGCTGGTGATGAAGAACAAATCCAATAAAGATCTTCGGTAGCCGCTTTTGGAGTTACTCAAGAGTAGTAAGATTCTATTTACAGTTTAACCCAAGATGCACATCTCGTGGCTTCAACTACCACTCTATTTTCTTTCATGACACGACCTGGATGCTGGATGTCCCACGTGTCAGCAAAAGGAGGAAGAACCCGGCCAAATCTTTGGTTCTGCTATCGGAAGAGATTAGTGCACTTGTTGATACTCCTACAAGAATAGAGGCTAGACACGAGACTAGATGCGAGGAAGCAATGTCTACTTATTTACACTCGAAGAAGAAAGAAGCATGCAAGATCGAGCCTCCGCAGATCAACAATGAATGCATCAAGAAGGCACTAATCCAACTTACAGGAGTAGTAAAATGTATTCTTGTGGTTCTTGTTTTCTTTGGTCTTGCTTTTCTAGTCAAAATTATCGTTGGAGTTCATGCAAAATGGAGGTCCGTTTGGGGTCGAGCGTTGGAGTTGGCCTTACAAGTGGGACCGCAGTTAAGGAAACCGACTATCGGCAAACCCCCATCTTGCCCGCCGTGCGATGGCTGAAGTTAGGCTGGTCATAGTGGGAGTAACTTAGCAAGTAACATAGCGCATTTCAAGACAAGTTTGCTTATGTGGCATATAGTTAATGAGGAGAGAAATGTTTGGAGTAACATAATATGTTACTATAACATAACGCAAACGAAAGCAAAATGAGTCTATAATGTAATAAATGCAATCATCTATGATACTACTTGTATGTTACTTTGCACTATGAAGGTAGTAACAAAGAATAGTGTCATATGCATGACACTAGTCTAAGTTACTCCCCACTATAACCAGCCTTAGAGAAACGACGAGGTTGAAGAGATTGCTCTAGCATGGACTCAAAGAAATAATATGGTGTCAAATGGATGTCGTGGTGGTGGCGTGTGCCGTACTCTTGGACGTGAATGCTTGTTCTGGCCCATGCCACCCTACTAATCCTACTACTTACTCCTACTAGTATATAGTATACTAGTATTGAGGATTCGAGGTGCTGGTTACGTACAACGAACACATTAACATATGGCTACAGTAAAAACACCCGCCCGATGCGCGAAGCATGTGAAGCTAGTACAAATTTAGAGAAGCGACTCGAAAGCCATTCATAAATTTAGTAAGTTTATCATAGGCATATCATTTTATTACATACAACAGGTCATCAACCCATATCGACAATGAGGATACATTATAAATACTAAAGTTTTCACCACACAACAAATAACAAGCCATGGAATGAACTTCAACTAAACCATTCCGCGGTGTTGGAAACGCTTGCTTTGAACCACAACTGATTCTCTGGGACGGGTCATCTGTTGTCGATCTGGAGACCAACGCAGGACCGATCATCCAGGCTGAAGCGACCTACTATATTAGTACGAGGGTAGGGAACCACCCAAATGTCCGAGGTATAGACACAGTTGCTTCTCATAAATGTGTCAGCAGCAGTTGGATCGCCTTTCACCATCATCGGATAGTTTTGTCCAAGGAAGAGCGAGTTTTCTCCAAGACTATCAATTCTGTGCCAGGGAGAAGGAGTTGGCGCTAGCACACTAGTATCCATCCCGAATACCATGCAACGGGTGTTGGAATAGGTCCGGAGAGTGCGACCATGGGAGACACCTGCTTCCTTACCAGTAACATCATCAGTGGGTTGTATACACACAAGAAGAGGTGATCCATCAGAATTAGTTGCCAGGCGCCACAGAGTATATCGGCGCTGCTCGTCCTCATGCTCGTGATCATCACCATCGTCATCTCCCCCTTGGTTATAAAAATTTCCAAGTATAGGTGGTGGGATGTTCACAGGACCTTGGAAACACAAGAAGAAGGTTAATTAGTAAAGGGAAACTTGCTAACCCGCATGAATGTGGATGAAACAATTATAATTACGGTGGAAGACAAACATACCGAAACTACTAGGATGCCATGCAAAAACAGTGCCACGAGTGGTGGCAGCAAACAGAAGGCCCTCGTATTGAATTGCATCACAGTACTCATCCGTGTACATAAACTGATTTTTGAGAAATATCCATCGAGTTGAACCACGAAGGACGGCAACAAGCTTGTCGAAGATAGCAACAACTTGATAGTTATTGTAATTCCAAGAGTGGTTGGGAACTCGACAAATTTCTATCTTCTGTAGAAGACAGTCACCATGATCGTATTTGAACAAGCGTACATTACCGGTGTGCTCAACCTCTGGGCAGTGTGCTGGGATTTTTGGAAGTGGAACCCGGTGACGAGTGTACACATTCACAAGTTCCCACTCGCAGTTGGACCCAATGTAAACAACCCAATCTCCATTTGCGCCCGCCCAAGCCTTGCCCTCGAGCGATGGCATCTTAACATCATATGTATCATTATCAAGCGGCATCAATTGGCACAGGGCGAGGCCTTCGTCGTGCCGGCGCCAGTCATCAGGGTCACGGCAAAGAAGATAGGGGAGATCAAACCGCTCCTTGACTCTTTGGTTCTTTGTAATGATGTTATTAGTTGAGTCGGGAATGGGCTTGAACGAACCTGCCATGCTAGCCGAGGTGATGACGTCGCACCGATCAATGAGTTCCTCCACCATGTCATCTTTCAGATCGGGCAAGAATAACAGGGCCGTTTCCGGCCTGTTCCCTCCATGGAGAAGACGATCGAACAATGGCAGAAGAAAGGGTGAAGGGCTAAAGGAAAATGGAGGAGGGAGAGGAAGAGCATGCGACAGCAGTTCCAAATCAAGAGGGAAAGGCGAAGAGTCGGTGGACGGTTGCGAGTTTGCCATGGTTCATGAAGAGGCTCCCCGGCCTACACGTCCCTTCGGAAATACTGGGCTGTGCGGGACACTCTGGCCTGTCTAGACAGCCTTTGTTTTTTGTTTACCACAGACCAGCCCAGTAGTTTTTTTCTTTCTGAAAATGGCTAGCCCAGTTCTTTTGTGATTTGTCAAGTAAGTCGCTTTATCAGGCCTGCTGGGCTGCAAATCTTTCAAGACGAGGAGAGCTTCATTCGGCTGGCCGAGAAAATGGCCTATCAGTAATAAGAAATGGGTTGTACATTTTTAAAACACATCAAACCAGCAATTATTTTCAAATATCTTTTTTTCATTTCAAGATTTTAAATCGCATTGATTTTTATGCGTGGACAATTTATTGGATTTTATATTGATATACGTTTATTTTTAAAATCAGTCTGAATGTGACTCAAAATTTTAGGATTAAAAACATTTCAGACTGCACCGACATATGCAAAATTTCGTATAATTTTTTAACCGTGGCCACAATATAGGCTGTAACGCTAACATAAAGAATATGGGCTCCAAAAAAACCCGTAAGAATTAGCAAATGGGCTGTAAATTATTTGAAATAATGGCAGATGGGTTGTACGCTGTTTTCCACAGATTTAAGACTTTCCACAGATGGCCTGTATACTGTTGGATGTCCATCCAACGACCGTCGTGCTTCTTCAATCTCTGCTCTTCCTGCTCCAGCCGCTCAAACAAGCGCCAGCGGGACTGCCTGCTCCCTCCTCCCCGCGGCCGGCTATGCTGCCGCGCAGGCCTCACTGCCCCACCGTACTCCCATCGCTGGCCTAGCCATCCTTCTACTCACCCACACCTGTTTTTATTCTCCGGCGATGGCAGACGAACCAGTAAACCCTTGTACAGTCGTACTCCCCTCCGCGTGCAAAACAAAAACAACGGCCGAGTCTTCCCTGCCTCTGTGTCGTTCCCTTCCTAGGCCTCACCGTCGTCCACCGCCCTGGTGCTCTCGGCGTGGCGTGGTCAGCATGGTCAACGACCGACATGCATCTGAAGTGGACTGTATGTGGAGAGGCTGACAGCTGGGTCCACGGCCGCACGCAAGGAAATGCCTCCTTATTACACGCAAAATAATGATTTCCTCCACCTGACATCTGGGACCCACCAAAACGGCCTCTGTATTTCACGAAAAAACGTTACCGCCGCTAACAGCTCGGACCCACCAACTATATCTTTGCACGCAAGAAAGTGCCTCCTTATTACGCACAAAAAAATGAATACTCCCCCTGCTAGCTGGGACCCAGTATAGTGGGCCTACTAAGTTGAAGGGGACGAATGGCTTTGTCAACTTAGTCAATATGCACGATTCTAGCTCGACTGACCGTACGATGTCCATCCAACGGCCGTAGTGCTTCTTCAACCTCTGGTCTCCTTGCTCCAGCCGCCCAAAGCAGCGCCGGTCGTGCCGCCTGCTCCTGCCTCCCGTGGCCGACTGTGCTGCCGCGGAGGCCTCACCACCCCCATACTACTCCCACCGCTAGCCAGGCCATCCCTCCACTCCAGTCACCCACACCCCATGTTATTCTGCGGCGACGGCAGCGCAGCCGAACCAGTGACCCTCGTACTCCTCTCCGCGTGGGCATCCACTGCCGCGTCTTCCCCGGCTCCGTGTCGTCCCCTTCCTAGGCCTCGCCGTCAGCCACCGCCGTGGTGCTGTCGGCGTGGCATGGTCAATGTGGTCAACGACCGAATTCCATCGGAAGAATACTGTACGTGGAGAGGCTGACAGCTGGGTCCACGGTAGCCGCAAGGAAGTGCCTCCTTATTACGCGGAAAATAATTATTCCTCCACCTCACAGCAGGGACCCACCGGACGCCCACCAGTATATCACGAAAAAAAATGTTTGCCCCTAACTGCTAGGACCCACCCGACGGGCCACCATATTTCGCGAAAAAACGTTCCCCCTGCTGTCAGCTCGGACCCACCGGAAGTGCCTCCTTATTACGCACAAAAAAATGAATACCCCCTGCTAGCTGGGACCCACATTAGTGGTAGGCTGACTTGTGGGCCTACTAAGTTGACGGGGACGGAGGGCTTTGTCAACTTAGTCAAGATGCACGATTCTAGCTCCAGTGACCGTACGATGTCCATCCAACGGCCGTAGTGCTTCTTCAACCTCTGGTCTTCTTGCTCCAGCCGCCCAAACCAGTGCCGGTCGTGCCTCGTGCTCCTGCCTCCTGTGGCCGGCTGCGATGCGGCGGAGGCCTCGCCGCCCCCTACTACTCCCACCGCTGGCCAGGCCATCCCTCTACTCACCCACATCCCCTGTTATTCTGCGGCGACGGCAGCCTCACACCCGCAGCGAACCAGTGAACCCTCGTACTCCCCTACGCGTGGGCATCCACTGCCGCGTCTTCCCTGGCTCCACATCGTCCCCTTCCCGACCTCGCCGTCGTCCACCGCCCTGGTGCTCTTGGCGCGGCGTGGTCAACATGGTCAAGGAACGACTTCCATCGGACGTGGACTGTACGTGGAGAGGCTGACAGCTGGGTCCACGGCCACATCAAGGAAGTGCCTCCTTATTACGTGCAAAATAATTATTCCTCCACCTGACAGCGGGGACCCACCGGACGGGCCACCCGTATTTTGCAAAAAAAATCTTTTCCCCTGACTGTTGGGACTCACCTGACGGGCCATCGTATTTCGCGAAAAAATGCCCCCCCGTTGTCAGCTCGGACCCACCGGAAGTGCCTCCTTATTACGCACAAAAAAATGAATACTCCCCCGGCTAGCTGGGACCCACCTTGCTGGGAGGCTGACTTGTGCGCCTACTAAGTTGACGAGGACGAAGGGCTTTGTCAACTTAGTCAATATGAACGATTCTAGCTCCAGTGACCGTACGATGTCCATCCAACGGCCGTAGTGCTTCTTCAACCTCTGGTCTTCTTGCTCCAGCTACCCAAAGCAGCGCCGGTCGTGTCGCATGCTCCTGCCTCCCGTGGCCGGCTGTGCTGCCGCACAGGCCTCACCGCCCCTACTATTCCCACCGCTGGCCAGGCCCTGCGGCGACGGTAGCCTCACACCGCAGCCGAACCAGTGAACCCTCGTAGTCCTCTCCGCGCGGGCTTCCACTGCCGCATCGTCCCCTTCCTAGGCCTCGCCGTCATCCACCGCCGTGGTGCTCTCCGCGTGGCATGGTGAACGTGGTCAAGGAACGACTTCCATCAGAAGAGTACTATACGTGGAGAGGCTGACAGCTGGGTCCACGGCCACAGCCCAGTGTTTTTGTGATTTGCCAAGTAAGTCGCTTTGTTAGGCCTATTGGGCTGCAAATCTTTCAAGGCGAGGAGAGCTTTCATTCGGCTGGCCAAGAAAATGGCCCATCAGTAATGAGAAATGGGTTGTACATTTTTAAAACACATCAAACCGGCAATTAGTTTCAAATATCTTTTTTTTATTTCAAGATTTTAAATTACATTAATTTTTATGCATGGAGAATTTGTAGGATTTTGTATTGATATACATTTATTTTTAAAATCAGTTTGAATGTGAGTCGAAATTTCGGGATTAAAAACAGTTCGGACCGCACCAAAATATGCAAAATTTCGTATAATTTTTTAACCATTGCCACAATATGGGCTGTAATGCTAACAAAAAGAATATGGGCTCCAAAAAAACCTTAAGAATTAGCAAATGGGTTGTAAATTATTAGAAATAATGGCAGATGGGCTGTATGTTGTTTTCCACAGATTTGAGGCTTTTCTAAAAAAAGGTTGACGCACAAGCACTGACTGTTGGATGTCCATCCAACGGCCGCTGTGCTTCTTCAATCTCTGCTCTTCCTACTCCAGCCGCTCAAACAAGCGCCGGCGGGACTACCTGCTCCCTCCTCGTCGCGGCCGGTTGTGCTGCCGCGTAGGCCTCACCGCCCGACCGTACTTCCATCGCTGGCCTAGCCATCCCTCTACTCACCCACACCTATTGTTATTCTACAGCGACGACAGACGAACCAATAAACCCTCGTACAGTCGTACTCCCCTCCGCATGGGAAACAACTGCCGAGTCTTCCCTGCCTCCGTGTCGTCCCCTTCCTAGGCCTCGCCGTCGTCCACCGCCCTGGTGCTCTCGGCGCGGCATGGTCAACGTGGTCAAGGAACGACTTCCATCGGACGTGGACTGTACGTGGAGTGGCTGACGGCTGGGTCCACGGCCGCAGCAAGGAAGTGCCTCCTTATTACGCGGAAAATAATGATTCCTCCACCTGACAGCTGGGACCCACCGGACGGGCCACTGTATTTTGCGAAAAAAACATTTCCCCCTGACTGCTGGGACCCACCAGCTACATCTTCGCACACAAGGAAGTACGTTCGGGCAAAAAAAACGATTCGCTCCCTGACTGCTGGGACTGACCAGCTACATCTTCGCAGGCAAGGAAGTGCCTGACAGTCGGGACCCACCTGGTCGAAGCGTACGTAGCATTGTCATTCTGGTCGCGAACGTGTACGTACATATTGGTCGATGTATAGGCACGCACATGTCGTAGTAGAGGCGCGCACGTGTCGTAGTAGAGGCGCGCACGTAGCATGTACACGTACGTACAGCGGCCAGGGTGCAAGAAAGAAAATACGTCCATGTATGTGTACATACAGGTGGGGTCTCGAACGCCTACTCGCGCATACGTACGACAAGGGCTCGTGTACATGGCTGGGTCGAAACGGAGAAACATCGTCGTCGTCGTGTTCATGGGGAGGCAAGGGAATGCGTCGTGTTCATGGGGAGGCAACGGAATGCGTCATGTTCATGGGGAGGCTACGGAATGCGTCGTGTTCATCGGGAGGCAACGAAACGCGTGGCAGCCAACCGGCTGGGTCGGAACGAAATGCGTGGTCGTGTTCATCGGGAGGGCTTGGACAGAACAGGCGATGAAAACAAGGCCTGGAGTACCGCACAACGGAGGAAACAGACCTCCTATGTTCGGAACGGGGTCCTGTTGATCGGGAGGGGTCTGGCGTACCGCAAAACGGAGGAAACGGACCTCCTACGGTCGAAACGGGGGTCCTGTTGATCGGGAGGGGTGTGGCGTACCGCAAAACGGACGAAACGGACTTGTGTTGGAGCGCTACGGTCGAAATGGGGGTCCTGTTCATCGGGAGGGGTGTGGCATACCGCAAAACGGGACTCCACGGGATACTGTTCATCTCCACCGTCGACCCCCTCCAGCCTCCACAAGCTACTGTTCATCCACCGTCGACCTCCTCCAGCCTCCATCTGTGACTATTCATCCACGGGCTCCTGTTCATCCAGCCTCCACCGCGCGCTACTCCACCGGCTACTTTTCAACCAGCCCTCTCCACGGGCTCCTATTCAACCACCCCTCCACGGGCTACTGTTCATCCTGCCCTCCGCCATCTACTGTTCATCCTGCCCTCCACGGGGTGGTCCTGTTCATCCAG
>NC_041384.1:487379713-487403218 GCF_002162155.2 Triticum dicoccoides | reverse complement strand
CCCCGCGCGTGCAACGCTCACTGTTCATCCAGAGGCAGCATCGATCGGCTTCAGTTAGTAGCAGTAGCGAAGGAATCGCTCGATCGGGTTCAGTTAACAGCCATCGATCGATCGCTCGGGTTCAGTAACGCGTAGCCTGCAGTGCAATCACTCGGGTTCAGTTAGAGCCCAACGCCTCGCTCGGGTTCAGTTAGAGCCAACGCCTCGCACACACGCGCGTACATGTACGAGAGAAATGCGCATCGCTCGGCCCCGTCCTCCTACCATAACCGGGAACTCCCCGAAATTTTCCTCCCCCTCGCTTCTACCATGATTTTTTTCGTCATGGACGGCCCAAAGAATGTCATGCAGCTACGTCTCCGGCCCGCCCAGGACGAAAAGCCCATTTTTTGTCATGATTTTTTGTCATAGAAGTAGGAGCCCACCACATCTATGATGATACTGGGTTTTGTCACAATTATCGTCATAGAAGTGTCATATGTATGACAGAAAAAAATTCGTTCGGCCCAAAATGTCACGGATGTGTCTTTTTTTGTAATGTTACGTTGTGGTGTTCCGGGTGCCGTGAGTTGCGAAACTATTCTGCATTATTTCAAATGTAGACCAAACTCGTAACTCAAATATTCTCCTCCACGATCAGATCGTAGAAACTTTATTTTCTTGTTACGATGATTTTCAACTTCACTCTGAAATTCTTTGAACTTTTCAAATGTTTCAGACTTATGCTTCATTAAGTAGATATACCCATATCTGCTTAAATCATCTGTGAAGGTGAGAAAATAACGATATCCGCCACGAGCATCAACATTCATTGGACCACATACATCTGTATGTATGATTTCCAATAAATCTGTTGCTCTCTCCATAGTTCCAGAGAGTGGCGTTTTAGTCATCTTGCCCATGAGGCACGGTTCGCAAGTACCAAGTGATTCATAATCAAGTGGTTCCAAAAGTCCATCAGTATGGAGTTTCTTCATGCGCTTTACACCGATATGACCTAAACGGTAGTGCCACAAATAAGTTGCACTATCATTATCAACTCTACATCTTTTGGCTTCAACATTATGAATATGTGTATCACTACTATCGAGATTCATCAAAAATAGACCACTCTTCAAGGGTGCATGACCATAAAAGATATTACTCATATAAATAGGACAACCATTATTCTCTGATTTAAATGAATAACCGTCTCGCATCAAACAAGATCCAGATATAATGTTCATGCTCAACGCTGGCACCAAATAACAATTATTTAGGTCTAATACTAATCTCAAAGGTAGATGTAGAGGTAGCATGCCGACCGCGATCATATCGACTTTGGAACCGTTTCCCACGCGCATCGTCACCTCGTCCTTTGACAGTGTTCGCTTAATCCGTAGTCCCTGTTTCGAGTTGCAAATATTAGCAACAGAACCAGTATCAAATACCCAGGTGCTACTGCGAGCTCTAGTAAGGTACACATCAATAACATGTATATCACATATACCTTTGTTCACCTTGCCATCCTTCTTATCCGCCAAATACTTGGGGCAGTTCCGCTTCCAGTGACCAGTCTGCTTGCAGTAGAAGCACTCAGTTTCAGGCTTAGGTCCAGACTTGGGTTTCTTCTCCAAAGCAGCAAGTTGCTTGATGTTCTTCTTGAAGTTCCCCTTCTTCTTCCCTTTACCCTTTTTCTTGAAACTGGTGGTATTATTGACCATCAACACTTGATGCTCCTTCTTGATTTCTACCTCCGCTGCCTTTAGCATTGCGAAGAGCTCGGGAATTGTTTTATTCATCCCTTGCACGTTATAGTTCATCACGAAGCTCTTGTAGCTTGGTGGAAGTGATTGAAGAACTCTATCAATGACACTATCAACAAGAATATTAACTCCTAGTTGAGTCAAGTGATTATGATACCCAGACATTTTGAGTATATGTTCACTGACAGGACTATTCTCCCCCATCTTGCAGCTATAGAACTTATTGGAGACTTCATATCTCTCAATCCGGGTATTTGCTTGAAATATTAACTTCAACTCCTGGAACATCTCATATGCTCCATGACGTTCAAAACATCGTTGAAGTCCCGGTTCTAAGCCGTAAAGCATGGCACACTGAACTATCGAGTAGTCATCAGCTTTACTCTGCCAAACGTTCTTAACATTGTCAGCAGCATCTGCAGTAGACCTGGCACCCAGCGGTTCTTCCAGGACGTAATTCTTCTGAGCAGCAATGAGGATAATCCTCAAATTACAGACCCAGTCCGTGTAATTGCTACGATCATCTTTCAACTTTTCTTTCTCAAGGAACGCATTAAAATTCAATGGAACAACAGCACGGGCCATCTATCTACAATCAAACATAGACAAGAAAGATACTATCAGGTACTAAGTTCATGATAAATTTAAGTTCAATTAATCATATTACTTAAGAACTCCCACTTAGAAAGACATCCCTCTAATCTTCTAAGTGATCACGTGATCCAAATCAACTAAACCATAACCGATCATCACGTGAAATGGAGTAGTTTTCAATGGTGAACATCACTATGTTGATCATATCTACTATATGATTCACGCTCGACCTTTTGGTCTTAGTGTTCCGAGGCCATATCTGCATATGCTAGGCTCGTCAAGTTTAACCTGAGTATTCTGCGTGTGCAAAACTGGCTTGCACCCGTTGTAGATGGACATAGAGCTTATCACACCCGATCATCACGTGGTGTTCGGGCACGACGAACTTTGGCAGCGGTGCATACTCAGGGAGAACACTTTTTATCTTGAAATTTAGTGAGAGATCATCTTATAATGCTACCGTCAATCAAAGCAAGATAAGATGCATAAAAGATAAACATCACATGCAATCAATATAAGTGATATGATATGGCCATCATCTTGTGCTTGTGATCTCCATCTCCGAAGCACCGTCATGATCACCATCGTCACCGGCACGACACCTTGATCTCCATCATAGCATCATTGTCGTCTCGCCAATCTTATGCTTCTACGACTATCGCTACCGCTTAGTGATAAAGTAAAGCATTACAGGGCGATTGCATTGCATCCAATAAAGCGACAACCATATGGCTGCTGCCAGTTGCCGATAACTCGGTTACAAAACATGATCATCTCATACAATAAAATTAGCATCATGTCTTGACCATATCACACCACAACATGCCCTGCAAAAACAAGTTAGACGTCCTCTACTTTGTTGTTGCAAGTTTTACGTGGCTACTACGGGCTTAGCAAGAACCGTTCTTCCCTACGCATCAAAACCACAACGATAGTTTGTCAAGTTGGTGCTGTTTTAACCTTCGCAAGGACCGGGCGTAGCCACACTCGGTTCAACTAAAGTTGGAGAAACTGTCACCCGCAAGCCACCTATGCGCAAAGCACGTCGGGAGAACCGGTCTCGCGTAAGCGTACGCGTAATGTCGGTCCGGGCCGCTTCATCCAAGAATACCGCCAAACCAAAGTATGACATGCTGGTAAGCAGTATGACTTATATCGCCCACAACTCACTTGTGTTCTACTCGTGCATATGACATTTACGCATAAAACCAGGATCGGATGCCACTGTTGGGGAACGTAGTAATTTCAAAAAAAATCCTATGCACACGCAAGATCATGGTGATGCATAGCAACGAGAGGGGAGAGTGTTGTCCACGTACCCTCGTGGACCGAAAGCGAAAGCGTTAGCACAACGCGGTTGATGTAGTCGTACTGAAGGAAATATTCCCTAGAGGCAATAATAAAGTTATTATTTATTTCCTTATATCATGATAAATGTTTATTATTGATGCTAGAATTGTATTAACCGGAAACATAATACATGTGTGAATACATAGACAAACAGAGTGTCACTAGTATGCCTCTACTTGACTAGCTCATTAATCAAAGATGGTTATGTTTCCTAACCATGGACAAAGAGTTGTCATTTGATTAACGAGATCACATCATTAGTTGAATGATCTGATTGACCTGACCCATTCCATTAGCTTAGCACCCGATTGTTTAGTATGTTGCTATTGCTTTCTTCATGACTTATACATGTTCCTATGACTATGAGATTATGCAACTCCCATTTGCCGGAGGAACACTTTGTGTGCTACCAAACGTCACAACATAAATGGGTGATTATAAAGGTACTCTACAGGTGTCTCCAAAGGTACATGTTCGGTTGGCGTATTTCGAGATTAGGATTTGTCACTCCGATTGTCGGAGAGGTATCTCTGGGCCCTCTCGGTAATGCACATCACATAAGCCTTGCAAGCATTGCAACTAATGAGTTAGTTGCGAGATGATGTATTACGGAACGAGTAAAGAGACTTGCCGGTAACGAGATTGAACTAGGTATTGAGATACCGACGATCGAATCTCGGGCAAGTAACATACCGGTGACAAAGGGAACAACGTATGTTGTTATGCGGTTTGACCGATAAAGATCTTCGTAGAATATGTAGGAGCCAATATGAGCATCCAGGTTCCTCTATTGGTTATTGACCGGAGACGTGTCTCGGTCATGTCTACATTGTTCTCGAGCCCGTAGGGTCCGCACGCTTAAGGTTTCGATGACAGTTATATTATGAGTTTATGAGTTTTGATGTACCAAAGTTAGTTCTGAGTCCCGGGTGTGACCACGGAGATGACGAGGAGTCTCGAAATGGTTGAGACATAAAGATTGATATATTGGATGGCTATATTCGGACACCGGAAGTGTTCCGGGTGATTTCCTAGAAAACCGGAGAGCCGGAGGGTTACCGAACCCCCCCCCGGGAGAAGTAATGGGCCATATGGGCCTTAGTGGAAAGAGAGAGGGGCAGCCAAAGGTGGGCCGTGCGCCTCCTCCCCCCTGGTCCGAATTGGACTAGGAGAGGGGGGCGGCGCCCCCCTTTCCTTCTCCCTCCCCACTTCTTTCCCCCTCCTAGTAGGAGTCCTACTCCTACTAGGAGGAGGACTCCTCCTTGGCGCGCCATAGAGGCCGGCCGGCCTCCTTCCCTTGATCCTTTATACACGAGGGCAGGGGGCACCCCTTGACACACAAGTTGATCCACGTGATCATATTCTTAGCCGTGTGCGGTGCCCCCTTCCACCATAGTCCTCGATAATATTGTAGCGGTACTTAGGCGAAGCCCTGCGATAGTAGAACATCAAGATCGTCACCACGCCGTCGTGCTGACGGAACTCTTCCCCGACACTTTGCTGGATCGGAGTTCAGGGATCGTCATCGAGCTGAACGTGTGCTAGAACTCGGAGGTGCCGTAGTTTCGGTGCTTGATCGGTCGGGCCGTGGAGACGTACGACTACATCAACTAACTTAACACTTCCGTTGTCGATCCACAAGGGTACGTAGATCACACTCTCCCCCTCTCGTTGTTATGCATCACCATGATCTTGCGTGTGCGTAGGAATTTTTTTGAAATTACTACGAAACCCAACAGTGGCATCCGAGCCTAGGTTTTATATGTTGATGTTATATGCACGAGTAGAACACAAGTGAGTTGTGGGTGATATAAGTCATACTGCTTACCAGCATGTCATACTTTGGTTCGGCGGTATTGTTGGACGAAGTGGCCCGGACCGACATTACGCGTACGCTTACGCGAGACCGGTTCTCCCGACGTGCTTTGCACATAGGTGGCTTGCGGGTGACAGTTTCTCCAACTTTAGTTGAACCGAGTGTGGCTACGCCCGGTCCTTGCGAGGGTTAAAACGGCACCAACTTGAAAAACTATCGTTGTGGTTTTGATGCGTAGGTAAGATTGGTTCTTGCTTAAGCTCGTAGCAGCCACGTAAAACTTGCAACAACAAAGTAGAGGACGTCTAACTTGTTTTTGCAGGGCATGTTGTGATGTGATATGGTCAAAACATGATGCTAAATTTTATTGTATGAGATGATCATGTTTTGTAACCGAGTTATCGGCAACTGGCAGGAGCCATATGGTTGTCGCTTTATTGTATGCAATGCAATTGCGCTGTAATGCTTTACTTTATCACTAAGCGGTAGCGATAGTCGTGGAAGCATAAGATTGGCGAGACGACAACGATGCTACGATGGAGATCAAGGTGTCGCGTCGGTGACGATGGTGATCACTACGGTGCTTCAAAGATGGAGATCACAAGCACAAGATGATGATGGCCATATCATATCACTTATATTGATTGCATGTGATGTTTATCTTTTATGCATCTTATCTTGCTTTGATTGACGGTAGCATTATAAGATGATCTCTCACTAATTATCAAGAAGTGTTCTCCCTGAGTATGCATCGTTGCGAAAGTTCTTCGTGCTGAGACACCACGTGATGATCGGGTGTGATAGGCTCTACGTTCAAATACAACGGGTGCAAAACAGTTGCACACGCGGAATACTCAGGTTATACTTGACGACCCAAGCATATACAGATATGGCCTCGGAACACGGAGACCGAAAGGTCGAGCGTGAATCATATAGTAGATATGATCAACATAGTGATGTTCACCAATGAAACTACTCCATCTCACGTGATGATCGGACATGGTTTAGTTGATTTGGATCACGTAATCACTTAGAGGATTAGAGGGGTGTCTATCTAAGTGGGAGTTCTTTAAGTAAATTATTTGAACCTAAATTTATCATGAAACTTAGTACCTGATAGTATCTTGCTTGTTTATGCTTGATTGTAGATAGATGGCCCGTGCTGTTGTTCCATTGAATTTTAATGAATTCCTTGAGAAAGCAAAATTGAAAGATGATGGTAGCAATTACACGGACTGGGTCCATAACTTGAGGATTATCCTCATTGCTACACAGAAGAATTACGTCCTGGAAGCACCGCTGGGTGCCAAGCCTGCTGCTGGAGCAACACCAGATGTTATGAACGTCTGGCAGAGCAAAGCTGATGACTACTCGATAGTTCAGTGTGCCATGCTTTACGGCTTAGAATCGGGACTTCAACGACGTTTTGAACGTCATGGAGCATATGAGATGTTCCAGGAGTTGAAGTTAATATTTCAAGCAAATGCCCGGATTGAGAGATATGAAGTCTCCAATAAGTTCTATAGTTGCAAGATGGAGGAGAACAGTTCTGTCAGTGAGCATATACTCAAAATGTCTGGGTATAATAATCACTTGATTCAATTGGGAGTTAATCTTCCAGATGATTGCGTCATTGACAGAATTCTCCAATCACTGCCACCAAGCTACAAGAGCTTCGTGATGAAATATAATATGCAAGGGATGAATAAGACTATTCCCGAGCTCTTCGCAATGCTGAAAGCTGCGGAGGTAGAAATCAAGAAGGAGCATCAAGTGTTGATGGTCAACAAGACCACTAGTTTCAAGAAAAAGGGCAAAGGGAAGAAGAAGGGGAACTTCAAAAAGAACAGCAAGCAAGTTGCTACTCAAGAGAAGAAACCCAAACCTGGACCTAAGCCTGAAACTGAGTGCTTCTACTGCAAGCAGACTGGTCACTGGAAGCGGAACTGCCCCAAGTATTTGGCGGATAAGAAAGATGGCAAGGTGAACAAAGGTATATGTGATATACATGTTATTGATGTGTACCTTACTAATTCTTGCAGTAGCACCTGGGTATTTGATACTGGTTCTGTTGCTAATATTTGCAACTCGAAACAGGGACTACGGATTAAGCGAAGATTGGCTAAGGACGAGGTAACGATGCGCGTGGGAAACGGTTCCAAAGTCGATGTGATCGCAGTCGGCACGCTACCTCTACATCTACCTTTGGGATTAATATTAGACCTAAATAATTGTTATTTGGTGCCAGCGTTAAGCATGAACATTATATCTGGATCTTGTTTGATGCGAGACGGTTATTCATTTAAATCTGAGAATAATGGTTGTTCTATTTATATGAGTAATATCTTTTATGGTCATGCACCCTTAAAGAGTGGTCTATTTTTATTGAATCTCGATAGTAGTGACACACATATTCATAGTGTTGAAGCCAAAAGATGCAGAGTTGATAATGATAGTGCAACTTATTTGTGGCACTGCCGTTTAGGTCATATCGGTGTAAAGCGCATGAAGAAACTCCATACTGATGGACTTTTGGAACCACTTGATTATGAATCACTTGGTACTTGCGAACCGTGCCTCATGGGCAAGATGACTAAAACACCGTTCTCTGGTACTATGGAGAGAGCAACAGATTTGTTGGAAATCATACATATAGATGTATGTGGTCTGATGAATATTGAGGCTTGTGGCGGATATCGTTATTTTCTCACCTTCAGAGATGACTTAAGCAGATATGGGTATATCTACTTAATGAAACATAAGTCTGAAACATTTGAAAAGTTCAAAGAATTTCAGAGTGAGGTTGAAAATCATCGTAACAAGAAAATAAAGTTTCTACGATCTGATCATGGAGGAGAATATTTGAGTTACGAGTTTAGTGTACATTTGAAACAATACGGAATAGTTTCGCAACTCACGCCATCCGGAACACCACAGCGTAATGGTGTGTCCGAACGTCGTAATCGTACTTTACTAGATATGGTGCGATCTATGATGTCTCTTACTGATTTACCGCTATTTTTGGGGTTATGCTTTGGAGACGGCTGCATTCACGTTAAATAGGGCACCATCAAAATCCGTTGAGACGACGCCTTATGAAATATGGTTTGGCAAGAAACCAAAGTTGTCATTTCTGAAAGTTTGGGGCTGCGATGCTTATGTGAAAAAGCTTCAACCTGATAAGCTTGAACCCAAATCGGAGAAATGTGTCTTCATAGGATATCCAAAGGAGACTATTGGATACACCTACTATCACAGATCCGAAGGCAAGACTTTTGTTGCTAGGTTCGGAAACTTTCTGGAGAAGGAGTTTCTCTCGAAAGAAGTGAGTGGGAGGAAAGTAGAACTTGACGAGGTAACTATACCTGCTCCCTTATTGGAAAGTAGTGCATCACAGAAAACTGTTTCTGTGACACCTACACCAGTTAGTGAGGAAGCTAATGATGATGATCATGAAACTTCAGAACAAGATACTACTGAACCTCGTAGATCAACCAGAGTAAGATTCGCGCCAGAGTGGTACGGTAATCCTGTTCTGGAAGTCATGCTACTAGATCATGATGAACCTACGAACTATGAAGAAGCGATGGTGAGCCCAGATTCCGCAAAATGGCTTGAAGCCATGAAATCTGAGATGGGATCCATGTATGAGAACAAAGTATGGACTTTGGTTAACTTGCCCGATGATCGGCAAGCAATTGAGAATAAATGGATCTTCAAGAAGAAGACTGACGCTGACGGTAATATTACTGTCTACAAAGCTCGACTTGTCGCAAAAGGTTTTCGGCAAGTTCAAGGGATTGACTACGACGAGACCTTCTCACCCGTAGCGATGCTTAAGTCTGTCCGGATCATGTTAGCAATTGCCGCATTTTATGATTTTGAAATTTGGCAGATGGATGTCAAAACTGCATTCCTGAATGGATTTCTGGAAGAAGAGTTGTATATGATGCAACCAGAAGGTTTTGTCGCCAAAGGGAGCTAACAAAGTGTGCAAGCTCCAGCGATCCATTTATGGACTGGTGCAAGCCTCTCGGAGTTGGAATAAACGCTTTGATAGTGTGATCAAAGCATTTGGTTTTATACAGACTTTTGGAGAAACCTGTATTTACAAGAAAGTGAGTGGGAGCTCGGTAGCATTTCTGATATTATATGTGGATGACATATTATTGATTGGAAATGATATAGAATTTCGGGATAGCATAAAGGGATACTTGAATAAGAGTTTTTCGATGAAAGACCTCGGTGAAGCTGCTTACATATTAGGCATTAAGATCTATAGAGATAGATCAAGACGCTTAATTGGACTTTCACAAAGCACATACCTTGACAAAGTTTTGAAAAAGTTCAAAATGGATCAAGCAAAGAAAGGGTTCTTGCCTGTGTTACAAGGTGTGAAGTTGAGTAAGACTCAATGCCCGACCACTGCAGAAGATAGAGAGAAAATGAAAGATGTTCCCTATGCTTCAGCCATAGGCTCTATCATGTATGCAATGCTGTGTACCAGACCTGATGTGTGCCTTGCTATAAGTCTAGCAGGAAGGTACCAAAGTGATCCAGGAGTGGATCACTGGACAGCGGTCAAGAACATCCTGAAATACCTGAAAAGGACTAAGGATATGTTTCTCATATATGGAGGTGACAAAGAGCTCATCATAAAAGGTTACGTTGATGCAATCTTTGACACTGATCCGGATGATTCTAAATCGCAAACCGGATTCGTGTTTACATTAAATGGTGGAGCTGTCAGTTGGTGCAGTTCTAAACAAAGCGTTGTGGCAGGATCTACATGTGAAGCGGAGTGCATAGCTGCTTCGGAAGCAGCAAATGAAGGAGTCTAGATGGAGGAGTTCATATCCGATCTAGGTGTCATACCTAGTGCATCGGGTCCAATGAAAATCTTTTGTGACAATACTGGTGCAATTGCCTTGGCAAAGGAATCCAGATTTCACAAGAGAACCAAGCACATCAAGAGACGCTTCAATTCCATCCGGGATCTAGTCCAGGTGGGAGACATAGAGATTTGCAAGATACATACGGATCTGAATGTTGCAGACCCGTTGACTAAGCCTCTTCCACGAGCAAAACATGATCAACACCAAGGCTCCATGGGTGTTAGAATCATTACTGTGTAATCTAGATTATTGACTCTAGTGCAAGTGGGAGACTGAAGGAAATTTGCCCTAGAGGCAATAATAAAGTTATTATTTATTTCCTTATATCATGATAAATGTTTATTATTCATGCTAGAATTGTATTAACCGGAAACATAATACATGTGTGAATACATAGACAAACAGAGTGTCACTAGTATGCCTCTACTTGACTAGCTCATTAATCAAAGATGGTTACGTTTCCTAACCATGGACAAAGAGTTGTCATTTGATTAACGGGATCACATCATTAGTTGAATGATCTGATTGACATGACCCATTCCATTATCTTAGCACCCAATCGTTTAGTATGTTGCTATTGCTTTCTTCATGACTTATACATGTTCCTATGACTATGAGATTATGCAACTCCCGTTTGCCGGAGGAACACTTTGTGTGCTACCAAACGTCACAACATAAATGGGTGATTATAAAGGTACTCTACAGGTGTCTCCAAAGGTACATGTTGGGTTGGCGTATTTCGAGATTAGGATTTGTCACTCCGATTGTCGGAGAGGTATCTCTGGGCCCTCTCGGTAATGCACATCACATAAGCCTTGCAAGCATTGCAACTAATGAGTTAGTTGCGAGATGATGTATTACGGAACGAGTAAAGAGACTTGCCGGTAATGAGATTGAACTAGTTATTGAGATACCGACGATCGAATCTCGGGCAAGTAACATACCGATGACAAAGGGAACAACGTATGTTGTTATGCGGTCTGACCGATAAAGATCTCGTAGAATATGTAGGAGCCAATATGAGCATCCAGGTTCCGCTATTGGTTATTGACCGGAGACGTGTCTCGGTCATGTCTACATTGTTCTCGAACCCATAGGGTCCGCACGCTTAAGGTTTCGATGATAATTATATTATGAGTTTATGAGTTTTGATGTACCGAAGTTAGTTCGGAGTCCCGGATGTGATCATGGACATGACGAGGAGTCTCGAAATGGTCGAGACATAAAGATTGATATATTGGACGGCTATATTCGGACACCGGAAGTGTTCCGGGTGATTTCGGAGAAAACCGGAGAGCCGGAGGGTTACCGGAACCCCCCGGGAGAAGTAATGGGCCATATGGGCCTTAGTGGAAAGAGAGAGGGGCAGCCAAAGGTGGGCCGCGCGCCTCCTCCCCCCCTGGTCCGAATTGGACTAGGAGAGGGGGGCGGCGCCCCCCTTTCCTTCTCCCTCCCCACTTCTTTCCCCCTCCTAGTAGGAGTCCTACTCCTACTAGGAGGAGGACTCCTCCTTGGCGCGCCATAGAGGCCGGCCCGCCTCCTCCCCTTGATCCTTTATATACGAGGGCAGGGGGCACCCCTTGACACACAAGTTGATCCACGTGATCA
Organism: Triticum dicoccoides; assembly: GCF_002162155.2. Lineage (NCBI taxonomy): Eukaryota > Viridiplantae > Streptophyta > Magnoliopsida > Poales > Poaceae > Triticum > Triticum dicoccoides. The sequence continues at coordinate 487,391,210 of NC_041384.1, read as the reverse complement.
TATTCTTAGCCGTGTGCGGTGCCCCCTTCCACCATAGTCCTCGATAATATTGTAGCGGTACTTAGGCGAAGCCCTGCGACAGTAGAACATCAAGATAGTCACCACGTCGTCGTGCTGACGGAACTCTTCCCCGACACTTTGCTGGATCGGAGTCCGGGGATCGTCATCGAGCTGAACGTGTGCTAGAACTCGGAGGTGCCGTAGTTTCGGTGCTTGATCGGTCGGGCCGTGGAGACGTACGACTACATCAACTAAGTTAACGCTTCCGTTGTCGATCTACAAGGGTACGTAGATCACACTCTCCCCCTCTCGTTGCTATGCATCACCATGATCTTGCATGTGCGTAGGAATTTTTTTGAAATTACTACGAAACCCAACACGTACGTCTTCACGATCCGACCGATCAAGTACCAAACGCACGGCACCTCCGAGTTCAGCAGGCGTTCAGCCCGATGACGTCCCTCGAACTCCGATCCAGCCGAGTGTTGAGGGAGAGTTTCTTCAGCACGACGGCGTGGTGACGATGTTGATGTTCTACCGACGCAAGGCTTCGCCTAAGCACCGCTACAGTATTATCGAGGTGGACTATGGTGGAGGGGGGCACCGCACACGGCTAAAAGATCAACTTGATCAATTGTTGTGTCTATGGGGTGCCCCCTGCCCCCGTATATAAAGGAGCAAGGGGGTGCGGCCAGCCAAGGAGAGGGCGCGCCAGGAGGAGTCCTACTCCCACCGGCAGTAGGACTCCCCCCTTTCCTAGTTGGAATAGGATCCGGGAGAAGGAAAGAGAGAGGGGGAGAATGAAAGAGGGGGCCGACCCCCCTTGCCCTAAACCAATTTGGTTTGGGCCTTGGCGGGCGCGCCCCACACTCCCCTTGGTGCCCTCTGTTTCCACTAAGGCCCATGTAGGCCCATTAAGCCCCTGGGGGGTTCCGGTAACCTCCCGGTACTCCGGTAAAATCCCGATTTCACCCGGAACACTTCCGACATCCAAACATAGGCTTCCAATATATCAATGTTCATGTCTCGACCATTTCGAGACTCCTCGTCATGTTCTTGATGACATCCGGGGACTCCAAACAACCTTCGGTACATCAAAACATATAAACTCATAATATAACCGCCATCGTAACATTAAGCATGCGGACCCTACGGGTTCGAGAACTATGTAGACATGACCGAGACACGTCTCCGGTCAATAACCAATAGCGGAACCTGGATGCTCATATTGGCTCCTACATATTCTACGAAGATCTTTATCGGTCAAACCGCATAACAACATACGTTGTTCCCTTTGTCATCGGTATGTTACTTGCCCGAGATTCGATCGTCGGTATCTCAATACCTAGTTCAATCTCGTTACCGGCAAGTCTCTTTACTCGTTCAGTAATGCATCATCCCGCAACTAACCCATTAGTTGCAATGCTCGCAAGGCTTAAGTGATGTGCATTACCGAGAGGGCCCAGAGATACCTCTCCGAGAATCGCAGTGACAAATATCCTAATCTTGAAATACGCCAACCCAACAAGTACCTTTGGAGACACCTGTAGAGCACCTTTATAATGACCCAGTTACGTTGTGACGTTTGGTAGCACACAAAGTGTTCCTCCGGTAAACGGGAGTTGCATAATCTCATAGTCATAGGAACATGTATAAGTCATGAAGAAAGCAATAGCAGAATACTAAACGATCGTGTGCTAAGCTAACGGAATGGGTCATGTCAATCACATTATTCTCCTAATGATGTGACCCTGTTAATCAAATGACAACACATGTCTATGGTTAGGAAACATAACCATCTTTGATCAACGAGCTAGTCAAGTAGAGGCATACTAGTGACAACCTGTTTGTCTATTTATTCACACATGTATTATGTTTCCGATTAATACAATTCTAGCATGAATAATAAACATTTATCATGATATAAGGAAATAAATAATAACTTTATTATTGCCTCTAGGGCATATTACCTTCACCCCCTCCTTGTCCAATTCGGACTAGAGGGAGAGGGGGTGCGCGGCCTGCCATGGCCGCCCCTCCTCTTCTCCACTATGGCCCAATAGGCCCATTACACTCCCCGGGGGGTTCCGGTAACCCCCCGGTACTCCGGTATTTGTCTGAACTTACCCGGAACCTTTCCGAAGTTCAAATATAGTCATCCAATATATCGATCTTTATGTCTCGACCATTTCGAGACTCCTCGTCATGTCAGTGATCATATCCGGGACTCCGAACTACCTTCGGCACATCAAAACACATAAACTCATAATACCGATCATCACCGAACGTTAAGCGTGCGGACCCTATGGGTTCGAGAACTATGTAGACATGACCGAGACTCGTCTCCGGTCAATAACCAATAGTGGAACCTGGATGCTCATATTGGCTCCTACATATTCTATGAAGATCTTTATCGGTCAAACCGCATAACGACGTACGTTGTTCCCTTTGTCATCGGTATGTTACTTGCCCGAGATTCGATTGTCGGTATCTCAATACCTAGTTCAATCTCGTTACCGGCAAGTCTCTTTACTCGTTCCGTAATACTACATCGCATAACTAACTCATTAGCTACATTTCTTGCAAGGCTTATTGTGATGTGCATTACCGAGAGGGCCTAAAGATACCTCTCCGACAATCGGAGTGAAAAATCATAATCTCGATCTATGCCAACTCAACAAGTACCTTCGGAGACACCTGTAGAGCACCTTTATAATCACCCAGTTATGTTTTGACGTTTGGTAGCACACAAAGTGTTCCTCCGGTACTCAGGAGTTGCATAATCTCATAGTCATAGCAACATGTATAAGTCATGAAGAAAGCAATAGGAATATACTAAACGACAAATGCTATGCTAGCGGAATGGGTCAAGTCAATCACATCATTCTCTAATGATGTGATCCCATTAATCAAATGACAACTCATGTCTATGGCTAGGAAACTTAACCATCTTTGATTCAACGAGCTAGTCAGGTAGAGGCATACTAGTGACACTTTATTTGTCTATGTATTCACACATGTACTAAGTTTCCGGTTAATACAATTCTAGCATGAATAATAAACATTTATCATGATATAAGGAAATCTAAATAACAACTTTATTATTGCCTTTAGGGCATATTTCCTTCAGGATATCCATCGGGTTTGGACATGGTCACAATTTTTCACCCGTGGATTTTTTCATGGGCGGGTAAAGACTGTCTTCATGGATATGGATATGGATTTTATATTGTTCAACCCGATCCAAACCTGACCCATTGCCATCCTTAGTGTGTTGTATGGCATGGTAGAGGACTTCCATCACATCTTATTCTCGTGCATTATGGCGCAATTCATGTGGGGTAGAGACATTGTTGGCTGCTTTTGGGCACCGCCTTTGTTTGTGGACTTTCGTACCCTTAGTAGTATGCTATCAGGGACGACTCAGCGCGTTACTTGGGTTGGCTTTACTACTATTTCTTGGGCGATGTGGCGTATTGAAAATGAAACCCTTATCGAGGGTATATTCATCGATCATCCTATTGACTGCCTATATAAAATGACAATTTTTTTTGCAGCTCTCATGGTCACTCAACCAGAACGAGGATTTGTCGACCCTTGATGCACTCATTCGGCGTATACGTGACACGCTTCGACACCCAGGGTAGAGCGCCCTTGGGGTGCAGTCTGAGGGGTGTCGTTGTTGCCGATGGGTATCCACCATGTGTGTGTGCACGCGCCCATGTGTGAGTGCTTCAGCTCTTAAGAACACATGGTTGTGTTTGTATCATGGTGTGTGGATTGTGTTTTTTGCTCTTGAGCCTAACTTGTGCCTCTTCTTTTAAACCCTTATCCTATAAACCAGCATCATCTCAAGAAGGTCCCTCATTTCTATATCTACATGGGAATATCATTAGTCCATCTCGTGCGTACGAAACATGGCTCTCAACATGATGTCCAACCAGGTCATGCTAAAAGTCTAGTGATAGGCGCCAATCGACCGATGCTAGCCTCGACCGGTCTCATCCCGCACCATACAATGCAACGTCTCCCACACGTAAGGTCTTCCCCCCTCACTTTGTCCCCACACACCGTTTCACCCTACCCCACTCCCCCACCCAAAAATATATCATAACAACGCGCACGGGAGGGAGGTGATAGCGAGTGTCGTTGATCCCTGCCTGGGACATGCGCGTGCGCGCCCGACCTCGAAGCATCGCCGCACCACCGGCTCGTTGCCTCTTGCCACCGTTCATCATTGCACCCAGCGTCACGCAGCACCCGCAATGTCGCGCTTGTAGAACAACCGAAGCCCGTTCCAGCATACATCGCCACTGATCCCAGCAAGCGAAGTCACCGGTTCTAGCATTCGGTGCGGTCTCCCAACAAATGATGTCATTGATTCCAGAATTGACATCGTCGCTCCCAATAATCGAAGTCACCAGTTCCAACAAATGGCATCCCATCGCAACATTCAGTGCCGCCATCCCAACAGTTGATGTTGTCGGTTCCAGCAATGGATTTTGTTGGTTCTAGCAATGGACGTTGCTAATCGCAACTTCGGCCGCCGCCGGTAGTAGCAAAAGCTGTTGGTGGTTGCAGCAAAAATCCCTTGCAACACCCAACCACATTGGTTGCAGCTCCTCCAGGCGTTGGGCGCAACTCCGTGGTGCACCGGCCGCAGCATTGCAGTGCACGCTGGCCCGCAGCACCCGCCCATCGCCTGTAGCGTCTCCTCATGAATCACCGACAGAGGCTTGCAACTCGTGGTGAGAGATTGGATGGGGAGGGCGGCGTGCTTTGCGAGGGGAAAGGCATGCGCCAACACGCACAAGGAAGGCTATGAGGAGTAGATGGTTGTGGCACACGGTGGGGGGTATATCGGGGAAAAAGCCGGCGGGGACATGGATTTGCGTGATGGTGAGAAAGAAAAGAGACGACGAGAACGAGCGGACTCGAAAGATAGAGAAGAATATTAGGGAACGTCCTGCCACGAGCGGGCCCCATAGCTACGTGGCGCAAAGCTCAAGAGACAAAGGATGCACACATGGAGGTGACCGACGACGGTCTCTGCAGGTCGGCCAATTTTAAACAGTTTCCCTTGATAAATGTGACTTGTTGCCAGTTACTACTAAACAATACTTAATATGACAATAGAACAGAGTCAAAGAGAGCAGCGATTCGGTGCCCAGACTCATTTGCACCTGTGATGAAGAAAAAAATTCAAAACAAATACTAGAAAAAACAAAAAGAAATCTAATTGTTTCTATGGTAGATAATTTGATGCGTGAGGTGCGCTCCAAGTTCTAGATCATTTGGACATCTGAGTAACTCTCGGCAAAAACACAAATTTAGGATATGTAAAACGTTTACTGTTCATGTACTGTTTTAACCCAAATTTGTCTTTTTTTCTGAGAGCTACTCATATGTCCAAATGATCTGAAATTCAGAGCAAAAATTGAAAAAAATTTTTCTTTTGTATTTTGTGTGATTTTTTTTAACCGTGTGGAGCTAAGCCTGGGTTTAGAAATGATACTCCTATTCGAGATTCTAAGCTAAACTTGATACATGGCGTAAAGCTGAAGAGACAAAGGATGCACACATTCCCATGATAAATGTGACTTTTGCTGCCAATTACTACTACTAAACAATACTGAATATGACAATAGAACAGAGTCAAACCTAAACTTGCTAAAGAAAAATACAGTCAGTAGACAGACTCGAGTCACAACCTGGTGAGGACTACCCCTATCTGGACACTCTTGACCTCTTCCCTCTCCATGGACTCGGTGACCAGCTGCGTGTACTTGTGGAAGAGCGCGTCGACGATGTCCGGGCCGAAGTGGTGGCTGAGCATGGACTCCTGGATGGCCCTGATCGCCATGGACACCGTCCTGCCATCCTCCTTGGCGTCGCCGCTGCTGCTGAGGTTGATCTCGTACGTCTGCACGTAGTCGAGGCTGAAGGACCCCTCCAGCCGCACCTCCACCTCCATCTCCTGCAGCGACGGCGCGTAGAACGGCACGTTGTACGCGTCCACCTTGTCCTGCTCCACCAGCCCCTGCGACACGAGCGCCGCGAAGGACTCCGAGAGGAGCTCCCACAGGAAGGTCGTCCTCCTGTCCACGCACTCGTCGCTCTGCCTGCCGAGCATGGCCAGCACCATCCGCCCGCCGGGGAAGACCTCGGCGGCGCGCGACTTGAGGAACAGGCTGAAGTCCCTCTGGAACTGCCTCCGGTAGGCCACGGACACGGCGGGCGGGCTCGTGCTCGATATGTACATTTTGCCCTTGTTGATCGGTGCCTTGGCCTCGTCGAAGAGGCCCGGCGGGACCTGGGAGAGCCAGTGCAGGCTGGAGCAGGAGCAGATGAAGTGCACGCTGGTCCTCGGGAACAGCCTCCCGTAGAAGGACCCGGGCACGCCGGACAGGAACACCATCGGCCGGCCCCACTCGTCGGACTTGGCGGCGGACTTGAGCCTGTGGGTGAACTCCGGCAGGCTGAAGAAGATGGTGTTGAAGTCGTTGGTGGGGAGGTCGTTGAGGAGCACCGAGAACTCGGGCGGCGGCTGCGACGACCGGCAGCAGACCTTGCCGACGCCCCCGATGATGTCCTCCACCAGGCAGAGCGCGTTGGGGCCCGAGGAGCACCCGAGGTCGGCCACCGTGAACCTCTCCGGCATCTGGGAGATGTACACGTCCGTCGCCGAGTTGACGATGAGGCTCTTAAGGGTGTCCATGCCCCTCTTCTGGAGCGAGGAGTTCTGCGCGTAGCTGCTCTCGTCGAGGCCTTCTTTCATGTGGAGGATGGTCTCCACGTCCATGAACGGGAGCTTGTCGGAGCAGTGGAGCAAAGAGGAAGCCATTGCCGGCTACTGTTGTGGTATAGTGGACAAGCTCGATCTCAAGTCTCGAGAATTGGTTGCCTTCTTTCCTGCGGTCATGTAATATACACGGTCAGAACTCTGGTTAATTGTGTAGTACATCCTCATTTTGCACAAATTATTACCCTGCCCCTGCCCACGGTGTAGGTGTAAACAAACAAATATTCTCGAGGCATCTGTTTAGGCCGCTTTGCCCAAAGAGAGCGTGATATGTCTAACTGAGATATCCTTTTTGGCTTGGTTTGGTGTGACTGATTGAGAAGCCAGGTTCAGATAAAAGTACAATACTGTCAAGCTTTCAGTACATGAGTCTGCGATTCGCTGTTATCATATCATGCATGGCCCTAGATTTGACCATCATCAGGTGAAACCAAGTGAAAGTGTGGCGACAGAGAGAAAAGGTGCTGCAAGCAGCAAAACAAGAGTACTGGTGAAAACCTTTTCCTTTTGGAATATATAAAAAGAAAAAATGGGAGAAATAAATTTGTGCGCCATGTTCCCTCGCCAACAAGTGGCCGAAAACCTGAGTCAACCGACACCTTTGGTGCTCAACTGGTACCCTGTCTACCATGACCGACTCCTATGCAGGCATGGTCGCAACTCAGAGACATATCCATGCTTTTTCTAAGCAAGATTTTGTTCTTGCTATTAGGAAAGGACGACATTCCCATGCCTGAATGGACAAATGGAAATGGGTAGTTCCTGAAAGCATGCCCACTTTGCTAACAGGCATTTCCATGTGCAAAAAGCCTCTCTTTTCAGCTCTTCGTTTCAGAAATGGAAGGTTCTTGATTGAACACATGCGGGAGAAGTGGATAAACACTGAGTAACTGAACGAATGCGGAGCGGAAAGCCATCCTCTAGTCTAGCTGTCTGGCATCACCACCCATGGGTGCAGACAATGCTATTTGCACGCACACCACCCATTTCAGAGCCAAACCATGCAAGCAGATTGTGATGAACTTACCTTTGGGTTTCAGACAGACAGTATCCTCTGGCCTCCTCTCCGAGCTGCTCTGCTTTGCTTGGTTAGCAGGTTGGGTGGCTTGGCATCTGCAGTGCCCGCGGCTCGGGGAATTTATAGGCAGGCAGATGGAATCAGAATAGTTGAGTTGCGAGAGGCTGCCCCCACTTGCGCACAACTGTAGTCGTAAAAATGACCACCACCACCACCATGCCCATGCTCGGCTCCACACCGTTGGCTAGCGTATGGAGAAAAATATCAGCAGCATGTCTCGCTTTGCTACTAGTCTATGATATTGGTGGCGTTATTCTTATACATGCATGGAGCCATGGATTAGATACGATACGCCACACACAGCTGGTTCTCACTTCTCACGATGCACCCATTCATTCACGCGCCCATCCGTATCATTCGTGCCTGTGGACTCCGGGACTCTGTGTGTGTATAAACAAAATGAAAGATTCACAAATCTTGCGGTTAGTTTATGGGAGGAATCTCCAAAAGCCCGGCTCTGGAGAAGACGGGAGATATTCGAGGCCCATGAGTTGGTAGCGTATGGTCGCGGGACAGGTAGGCGGTGCCGGTGGAAAATTAAGCGGCGGCGAGATGCGGGATGGACCGAGCGACGGCCGCTTTTCCATGGTCTTTTCCGTGCAGTTGGTGGCGGGGGAGGGAGGGGTCGTCCGCCCTACCTCTCCGGCCGCCCGGCGTTTTTCTTCCATTGCCTTCCCTTTCCTCGGGCTGGTGTTGGCTGGTCAGTCGGTGGTGGGGTGGTCACTGCAGGTACGAGAGGAGCAGGGCATCCCGGAGGACGTGCCGACGTCTCGTCGGAACATTCCCTCCGCTAACTTGCCTGTCAAGAGTGGAATGTGGCCGTGAGAGCCTGAGGCCCAGGTGAGTTGCTTCCCAGGGCGAGAGTGTTCGGCACAGTCTCCCCTGGTCCTGGTGAATCTTCTCCCTCCGTTTCGCTGTTGCTCGTCTCGTCCCAAGCGTAAACCGCGGCCGGCGGGCGTCATGCATAATTGCGGTCGTTTTCATGCAGGGAAACGGTCCTGGGCTTTATTCGCGGGTGAAGCAAAAGTACTGACAGACGCACGGGAATAAACCTATAGCTATGCTTAGGCCCTTTATATTAATCACACAGTTCAGATCTAACGACCAACGTCGCGTCTGAATAAGTAAATTCGACGAACAAGCAAGCAGGAATCTCTTCTCTGTCTGCATGCACTCGGGAGACAAACAATGCGAAAATTATGTAACTAGGCTAAGCTTTTACAGTTGGAGCTTAGGCAAAGAGATTTATGCACGTACTGATTAAGACCAGACATGCTATATTGTAAGCACATAGCATCGCTTAGACGCATCTCTTTTTTTGCATTTCAGGTAATGGAGAACAAAGAAAATGCGAATTTCTGGCCTAGCGAATGCCCTAGATGGACACGTCCATTGCTGCAATTGTCTAATGCCCTTTTCAGGCTTTGACAGAACATTTAAAATTCCAGATATGATCTGATCTATTCCACATTTTCTATCTCTGGATGCATTATTTAAGGTATCTGTGCACAACACTTTGTCCCTTCAGGACTGTGCCCGATCTCTAAGTTCTAGACCGCTGATTCACTAATGTAAATTGTCATGTTTGAGTGAGCCCAGTTTATCTGCTCCCACCCAGAAACAGTAAATTCAGAAGAAGAAATAGCTCCTGAAACAATTTTTTAAAAACCTGAAATTTTTCGGCATCGAAGATGCTAAAGTGCATTAGGTGCATGCAAAATTCCATGATGAGCGGACATTTGAGTGGCTCAGTAGATTTACTTAGCAGTAAATCTTCACAAAGATCTGCATGCCTGCCACGTGGTGAAGCCGTTGTAGTGTTAATTGGGAGGAGGGATTTGAGCATAGTTTCTTGTTCTGTCGGTACACTCGGGATACCCTGGTTTTTATTATGCTGACAACAAGATATTATAATCAGTTCAATTCTCATATTTGTTAATCTAAATACTAGTGTTTCATAATATCAAATCTCATTTAAAAGATTGCATCCAATTCTCGCAACAACATACAAGGTATCATCTCTAATATATGATACATTCCATCACAAGATGGGCCAGTACAATTTTCCAAAATTTATCAGTGCAACTTTTATTAACAGTAGATATAACATTAAACCTACCTAATTGCATAGAAGCAAACCATAATACATACCGGCATCTTTAACGTTAAGCTAGAGAGAGATAGAGGCATTTGAACTTGATTTTTGTAAGTCACACACATATCACTATAGAATTTCGGGTTCCGACAAAACCTTTAAGGTTCGAACACCGGGGTGCGCGTGAAGATCTCACCCTCATTGATCACGCCCTCAAACACTTCGCGATCTCTAGGCTAAGCACACGAACTCACAACACATGAGACACAAGATTTATACTGGTTCGGGCCACCGTTGTGGTGTATGAAGGAAATATGCCCTAGAGGCAATAATAAAGTTATTATTTATTTCCTTATATCATGATAAATGTTTATTATTCATGCTAGAATTGTATTAACCGGAAACATAATACATGTGTGAATACATAGACAAACAGAGTGTCACTAGTATGCCTCTACTTGACTAGCTCGTTAATCAAAGATGGTTATGTTTCCTGACCATGAACAATGAGTTGTTATTTGATTAACGAGGTCACATCATTAGTTGAATGATCTGATTGACATGACCCATTCCATTAGCTTAGCACCTGATCGTTTAGTATGTTGCTATTGCTTTCTTCATGACTTATACATGTTCCTATGACTATGAGATTATGCAACTCCCGTTTGCCGGAGGAACACTTTGGGTGCTACCAAACGTCACAACGTAACTGGGTGATTATAAAGGAGCATTACAGGTGTCTCCAAAGGTAGATGTTGGGTTGGCGTATTTCGAGATTAGGATTTGTCACTCCGATTGTCGGAGAGGTATCTCTGGGCCCTCTCGGTAATGCACATCACATAAGCCTTGCAAGCACTGCAACTAATATGTTAGTTGTGAGATGATGTATTACAGAACGAGTAAAGAGACTTGCTAGTAACGAGATTGAACTAGGTATTGGATACCGACGATCGAATCTCGGGCAAGCAACATACCGATGACAAAGGGAACAACGTATGTTGTTATGCGGTCTGACCGATAAAGATCTTCGTAGAATATGTAGGAGCCAATATGGGCATCCAGGTCCCGCTATTGGTTATTGACCGGAGATGTGTCTCGGTCATGTCTACATTGTTCTCGAACCCGTAGGGTCCGCACGCTTAAGGTTACGATGACAGTTATATTATGAGTTTATGCATTTTGATGTACCGAAGGTTGTTCGGAGTCCCGGATGTGATCACGGACATGACGAGGAGTCTCGAAATGGTCGAGACGTAAAGATTGATATATTGGAAGCCTTTATTTGGATATCGGAAGTGTTCCGGGTGAAATCGGGATTTTACCGGAATACCGGGAGGGTTACCGGAACCCCCCGGGAACCATATGGGCCATCATGGGCCTTAGTGGAAAGGAGAAAGGGGCAGCCCAAAGGGGCTGCGCGCCTCCCCCCTTCCCCTAGTCCTATTAGGACTAGGAGAGGTGGCCGGCCACCCCTCTCCCTCTTTCCCCCTTGGGAATCCTAGTTGGAATAGGATTGGGGGGG
>NC_041384.1:487311023-487379090 GCF_002162155.2 Triticum dicoccoides | reverse complement strand
TCCTGCGCCTCTCCCTCTTGGCCGGCGCCCCCTCCCCCCTTGGCTCCTTTATATACGGAGGCAGGGGCACCTCTAAACACACAAGTTGACACAAGTTGATCCACGTGATCGATTCCTTAGCCGTGTGCGGTACCCCCTGCCACCATATTCCTCGATAATACTGTAGCGGAGTTTAGGCGAAGCCCTGCTGCTGTAGTTCATCAAGATCGTCACCACGCCGTCGTGCTGACGAAACTCTTCCCCGACACTTTGCTGGATCGGAGTCCGGGGATCGTCATCGAGCTGAACGTGTGCTCGAAGTCGGAGGTGCCGTAGTTTCGGTGCTTGATCGGTTGGATCGAGAAGACGTACGACTACTTCCTCTACGTCGTGTCATCGCTTCCGCAGTCGATCTGCGTTGGGTACGTAGACAATACTCTCCCCTCGTTGCTATGCATCACATGATCTTGTGTGTGCGTAGGAAATTTTTTGAAATTACTACGAAACCCAACAGTGTAATACCCTACTCCAGTGTGGTGGTGGTGAATTGCCTCTTGGGCTGAGGATGAACAGTACAAGGGGAAGAATAGCCTCCTGCGGAGAGGTGTTCTTGTGCTTGGTGGACTTGGGGGTGGTAGGCCTTTCTCTCCCCGATTCGATGAGAGCGGGAAGGGAGTCAACAACGGCCAATTTGAAAGGGGACAGCTAGTACAGCTTATCCTGACAAAAGTAGTCTTCGTCTGCCAAAGGCTCTGGTGGTCACTAGTAGAAAACAGGGCTTTGGTCACGAGGCAATATTCACATTAGTCCCGGTTCAGTCACGAACCGGGACTAATGTGAGCATTGGTCCCGGTTCGTACGGCTAAGGCTTTAGTCCCGGTTCACCTGAGCCCTTTAGTCCCGGTTTGAGACACGAACCGAGACTAAAGGGTGCGATGCTCTTTAATCCTGGTTTGTGTCCCAAACCGAGATTAAAGATTAGACCTTTAGTCCCGGTTTGAGACACGAACCGGGACTAAAGGGTGCAATGTCCTTTAGTCCCGGTTTGTGTCTCAAACCGGGACTAAAGGTCCCATTTTCAAACTCTACCCCCCCGGTGGATCTCCTTTTTTGTTTTGAAAAAATAAAAAAAATGATAAAAACTTCAAAAAATAAAATCCTTCGAGAGGTAGTTATATTACTACATCTACTAGTTAGGAAAATTTAAAAACTTAAATTTGGACATGTTTTGCAAAAAATGTAGGGAAAATGTAAAACGGCTATAACTTTTGCATACGATGTCGGAAAAAAAATGTATAATATATCAAAATGTTCGGAACGAAAATCCGCATCCGATGGAGACAGCCTGGTGAGGCCGCTCCTTATGAACCGGGACTAAAGGCCATTTTTCTACTAGTGGGTGACGCCGTCTTGGGCTCCACGGTGACCTCTGTCTTGCCGTACTGCTGGTCTTGGTCTCGTTGCATCGATATGGAAACATTTGCTTGATGCCTCGGTACTCCTCGCCTGCGCTTGTCTCCTTAGCACCAAAGAGGAAATAAGGACACGGTGCGCGCTGGCGCCCGCCTGGCCTTGGTCGTCATGACTCACGTCATTGAAACCTCGCGAGGTTTGCCTTGCCTTGATCTCTCCACCCCTCGCGGGCCAGCCTGGTGAGGCCGCTCCTGAGGAGGTCTTGCATCGTCCACCTCGCGAGGCTTGGCCCCTCGCGAGGGTCTTGAGTCCTTGCTGGTGAAGAAGGGCCGTACAGGCCCGCTTGCAGAGCCACGCCATGGGCCGCAGGCAGGCAAGTCTGGGGGCCCCGTTCCTAGAACGCCGACAGTAGCCCCGACCCAAGGCGCGCTCGGGCTTGGCTTCGGGGTGAAGCCAAAGGGCAAGTGTGGAGCGCCGCGGGCCCCATCGGCCTGCGGCCTTGGTCGACGCGTGGCGGTTGATTGGATGTGGGCATGTCCGCTTCCCCACACTGCCTCGGCAACTGCCCGACTTGACGAGTCCCTGCTACATGCAAGGAAAAGCCATCATTACCTGTGATCTTGGGGGGTGCTGGTTGGCCTTCTCCAGCTATAAATGGGAAGGGGGCAGAGCCCCCGCCGCCCATCTCTTCCCATTCCGCTCGCTTCTCCCCTTTGTTCCATCGCCTGTAGCGACACCAATGGTGCCGTCGAGGAAGTTTTTCGCCGCGGAAAAGGGGAAGGCCCCTCGCGAGGGACCCGGCTCTCCAGTGCCCAAGCGTGGACGCGGCTGTCCCCGCAAGCACATCACAACCCCCGCCGCGGCCCCCCGCAGCCGCGGCGGTGCCGCTTCGCGTGGCAGGGGTCACTCCGGTCGTGGTAGTCCTGTTGACGAAGGGAGACGTGCCGTGGTCGTGCGGCCACCCCGACCGCGCTTCCACTCGGCGGAGGTGCTGCCGGAGTTTGTCGTCTGGTCGGAGAATTCGGCCGGCAACTGGCTTCAGCTCCCGCGCTTCTTCGCCGACGAGCTGCCGGCCTCAGGCCCAGGCGGGCTCTGGCTACAGGCGGACGGCTGCTGCAGCAGGGCTTCCTGGGTCGCGGTTGAGGTCTCCGTCATGGGCAACATAGCCCTGGCCCGTGGCTGGCAGACGTTTGCCCGCGCGCGCGGTCTGGGCAGGCGGTGCACCCTCCATTTCAAGTACGACGGTGACGTGACCCTCTATGTGAGGGTGTTTGGGGAAGATGGTCGCCGCGTTGAGTGCTGCCCCGAGGTCAACAACGGCGAGGAGGTGCTCGGCCTTGGCGACGGTCGTGATGAGGACGAGGGCGAACCCGCCCTTGGGGCCGACCACGTCTCATCCAGCTACGGTGGCTCTTCCTCCCACGACAGCTCCAGCAGCGGTGGTTACGACCAGCCGCCGCACTCGCTTCAAAGGCGGCAGTGGGTCGTCTCGTCGCTGCGCCTCCATGAAGCGCAAGGAGGGGTCTGGCTGAGCTCGGGACGGCGCCAAGAGCCCACCCTCGTGGATCGCTCCAGGAGCACACGCCGCTTTTGTTTTATTCTTCTTTTCCTTCCTACATTGAAAGAGACAAGTATGGGGACCCGTGGGGGCGCGCAACAACTATGATTTCCAAATTGCTATGCTGTGCTTACCACTCCCGCGTCGCGTTGCATCATTCATGTTTTATATAGGTACGTAAGAAAAACTTAGCTTGACGCGCTTAGAGCGGTTTCCGCCTCGCGAGGCGCGTGTTTCTCCGTACCTGGTAAAGAGGAACTGCAAAAATTTGTCAGGAGATCCAAGCCCTGGTCACCGGCGCCGTTGGCCCTGGCCCAGCGCTTCGTATTGCGGTACCCGTGGGGCACGGATTGAGAGAGGTGCGCCAGCTTGCGATGACGACATAGAGGTAGCGATAGCCCCCGGGCGCCCGAGGGAATGTGCCCAAGATATCCAGCCCCTAGATCGCGAACGGCCATGAGAGTGGGATGGTCTGGAGGCCCTTAGCCGGCCGATGAATCTGCTTGGCGTGGAACTGGCAGGCCTCGCAGGACCTCACCAACTCAGCCGCGTCGTTGAGCGTCGTGGGCTAGTAGAATCCACTGTGAAACACCTTGCCGACGAGGGTCCGTGATGATGAGTGGTGTCCGCAGTCCCTGCCATGTATGTCGGACAACAGCTCTCTTCCTTATTCCCTGGAGATGCAACGCAAGGAAACGTCATTTGGTCGCTTCCTGTATAACTCACCGTCCCGGATGTAGTACGTCGTGGCTTGTCGAGCCACACGCTCCATGTCCTCCTCCTCTTTCGGCAGCGTCCCTTGCGTCAGGTATTCCTTGAATTCTTTGGTCCAGCACCCCTCCTGAGGTTCGAGCGCCAAGAGCAAGTGCGCTCCCGAAGTCGGGCCGCAGGCCGGGGCTCCTGAGGCAGGTGGTTGAGGGAGCTCCTACTGAGGCAGCGCTGTTCTTGAGAGCGGCGGTGTTGCTGAAGGCCTGAAGAGCCGCTCCTCAAAGACGCCAGGCTCTTGGGGTAGCCTCTTGGATGCCCTCCTGGCGATGTCGTCGGCTTCCTTGTTGGTGCCATGGGGCACATGCTGCAACTCCAGACCCGAGAACTGCATCTCCATCTTGCGCACCTCCGCAAGATACGCCTTCATGTGTTCGTCCTTCGGCTCATATACTTTGTTGGAGAAGTTGACAAGGAGCTGTGAGTCGCCCTTGATGGTGAGACGCCTCACCCCCAGGGTTGTCGCGGCCCTGAGGCTAGCTATGCGGCTCTCGTACTCTGCTATGTTGTTGGAAACCTTCTCGCCTTGCTGGAAGCAGAGCTGCACAGCATAGTAGAGCTTGTCCTGGGTGGGTGAGATAAGCACCGCCCCAGCCCTCGCGCCCTGGCGTGAGAACGCGCCGTCGAAGTACATGACCCAGTCGTCTGGTGCTTCGCTCCCTGGAGATAGGGATTGGTCCTCGCCTGCTTCGAGCTCTGGGGCGTCGGTCCACTCTACCACAAACTCTGCGAGCGCAACCCCCTTGATGACCCTGGTCGTGCTGAACTCCAAATCAAACGCTTGTAGCTCGATGTTCCATTCAGCGACTCGCCCGGCAGCATTGGGGCTCTTGAGCACTCTCTCCAGCGGGTAAGCCGAGACAACCTTGATGGGATGACCCTGGAAGTAGTGGCGCAGCTTACACGAGGCTACCCGGAGCGCGAGTAAGACCTTCTGAGGCATGGGGTATCGTGCCCTTGTGTCCCGCAGCACTGTGCTGACGAAGTATACCGGGTGCTCGACGAGGGCGGGCGAGCTGTCCGAGCCCTTGGCTCCCGCGGGTTGAGGTGCCTTTTGGGGGTATTTGGCTTCAGGAGCTGGGCGGCCTGCCGAAGCTGCTGCTGCATCAGGGGCATCACCTTGGTGCCGTGCTGCCTCGCCGGGCTTGGGGGCTTCAGTTCGCGGGCCCTTGGCCTGGCGCTCTTCTCTGAGGGCCACCTGCGCTGCGCTGACGGAGTGGGGTGTGGCAGATAAGTAGAGCACCAAGGGCTCGAGGGGTCGAGGCGCCACCATCATTGGCGGGCTGGTCAGCTATCTCTTAAGAGTTTGAAACGCTTGGTCAGCCTTCAGAGTCCACTCGAATGGGCCCTTCTTCTTCATCAGCTTGAAGAACGGTGAAAGATCGTGGATGTCGCCTAGAGGAGGGGTGAATAGGCGCTTTAAAATAATTACGATTTAGGCTTGAACAAATGCGGAATAAACCTAGCGGTTAATTTGACAAGCACAAAACCTACAACAATTAGGCTTACCTATGTGCACCAACAACTTATGCTAAGCAAGATAAACAACTAAGTGATAGCAAGATATATGACAAGAAACAATATGGCTATCACAAAGTGAAGTGCATAAGTAAAGGGCTCGGGTAAGAGATAACTGAGGCACGTGGGGACAACGATGTATCCCGAAGTTTACACCCTTGCAGATGCTAATCTCCGTTTGGAGCGGTGTGGAGGCACAATGCTCCCCAAGAAGCCATTAGGGCCACTGTAATCTCCTCATGCCCTCACACAATGCAAGATGCCATGATTCCACTAAGGGACCCTTGAGGGCGGTTACCGAACCCGTACAAATGGCAACCCTTGGGGGCGGTCACCGAACCCGTACACTTTGGCAACCCTTGGGGGCGGTCACCGAAACCCATCAAATTGTTAGGGGCAATCTCCACAACCTAATTGGAGACCCCGACGCTTGCCCGGAGCTTTACACCACAATGATTGAGCATCGAACACCACCAACCATCTAGGGCGCCCAAGCACCCAAGAGGAACAAGCTCAAGGGTACCAAGCACCCAAGAGTAATAAGCTTCTCAACTTGTAACTTCCACATATCACGTGGAGAACTCAAACCGACGCACCAAATGCAATGGCAAGGGCACACCGAGTGCCCAAGTCCTTCTGTCCCAAATCCCACCAAAGCAACTAATGCTAGGGAGGAAAATGAGAGGAAGAACAAGAAGGAGAACACCAAGAACTACAAGATCTAGATCCAAGGGGTTCCCCTCACATAGAGGAGAAAGTGATTGGTGGAAATGTGGATCTAGATCTCCTCTCTCTTTTCCCTCAAAAACTAGCAAGAATCCATGGAGGGACTGAGAGTTAGCAAGCTCGAAGAAGGTCAACAATGGGGGAAGAACACGGGCTCAAGAGATAAGGTTCATTGGGGAAGAAGACCCCCTTTTATAGGTGGGGAAAAATCCAACCGTTATGCAGCCCTCAGCCCGCATCTGGGCGGTACTACCGTTGATGGAGCGGTAGTACCGCTGCCACAGCGATAATACCGCTGTGGCAAGCATGCATGGGTCAACCAGGGCTGAGAAAGCAGAAGTACGCGCACAAGAACGGTACCACCGCCCTGTGGGTGGTACTGCTGCTCCCTACAGCCGCTGGAAAAACAAAGGAGAGCAACGAGCTATGCGGCAGTTGGAGCGAACATAGGAGCGGTACTACCGCTTAAACAAGCGGTACTACCGCGCCCTACTTCCGTCCCTACTATCGCTCCCATGCGTGGTCTTTTACGAAAACCCGACACGAAAAAGGAGAGACAACAGCAGGGGCGGTAGTACCAGCGGTACAAACAAGCGGTAGTACCTCCCAGGCCGCGGTACTACCACGAGAGGCTTTCAAGAACACCACGGAGAAAACAGAGGATGCAATAAAGCCTAAACTGCCGCAACTTCTATAGATGAGCTCCGAATTGAGCAAACTCAAGCTTGTTGGAAACAAGACGATGAGTGGCATCAAAACAGCGACTGGTGATAGTAAGAAGAGGCACGGGAGGTATGCCTAATAAATGGAGGAGTGAAACCTCCAACAGAGAAGAACGAGCATAACCTCCAACATCGAAAACATAATAGACGATGCAAGTGAACTCCATTTTTGATGAACTCGATCTCGCCAACAAGATGACCATAAGCTCCAAAACTCACAAAGAGAACCAAACAAGAACCAAGAAAGATGATGCAAGGATGCAATGGACGAGCTCTCTACGAATGATACGATCAAGGTACTCATCGAGAGCCCCCCCTGATAGTACAGCAATCGATCATATAACCCGGTCTCCCAACTACCACCATGAGACCGGAAAAATAGAATACCTATCAAGGGTAAACCTTTGGCTTGCACATGGTCCACTTGAGCTAGATGATGACGATCTTGACTCCCTCAAGTTGGACCACCTTTCTTGATTGCGCCGGCTCGATGAAGACTAGTTGATTGCTCCCCCATGCTCCACTATGGGTGAGCCACTCTTCCACACATCTTCATAAATGCATTGTTACCACAATGAACGACAAGATTCAAGCATTTGATCTCTTCATGATGCTCCACTTGAACTTGCACACCGCAACCTAACCCCACAAAGAACTCTCACAGAGACCATGGGTTAGTACACAAAGCGTAATTGACAATGCTTACCATACCATGGGATCACTTGATCCCTCTCGGTACATCTTCTACGCTTTGTGGGTTGATCAACTTGATTCACTCTTTGACTTAGTCTTGATCAACCTCTAACTAGACCAATCTTTAGGTAATTCCTTGAATAGCACCTTGGTCGAGACAAACTCTCCTTGAAACCAACACATGTACTCCAAGAAAAGCCTATGGACAAAACCTTCAAATATAACTCAAGGCAACCATTAGTCCATAGAGATTGTCATCAATTACCAAAACCAAACATGGGGACACCGCATGCTCTTTCAATCTCCCCCATTTTGGTAATTGATGGCAATCACTTTCAAGAGAGTTTATACAAGGAATTATGCATCACCATGCAATGCAACAACCAATAATGCATGCATAAGATATGCAAATGCTTAGGAACAAAACCAAAGCAAGGAGAAAACTCTGAAGACTTCTCCACAAAACTCTCTGAAACTTCTCCCCCATTGGCATCGATTGCCAAAATGGGCGAAAAGCTTAGAAGGCCAAAATAAAAGTGTTCCTCCATAAATTGTGTATTTCTAAACAAGAGAGTGGAATGCAATACACATATCCAACGGTAAATACTTGGAGGAAGACAAACTATATTGAGGCCCAAAGATTGCAAAAGAAAGAAATGCCACAAAGACATAACAAAGAGAGAAACAAGCAATCAAGCATGAGGAAAATAAACAAGCAATCAAAAGGGTACCAATTGAAGCAAGCTATCAAAAGATACCAATTGAACCAACTAGACCAATGATCCTACAAGCCACACAAATAAAAGATATTATGATATGAGCAAAGGAGTGTTCTAGAGAAACTGGAGAAGCTCCCCATGATTTGTGCACAATTTAGTTTGTATTTGGATACAACAAGCACAAAATAGGATCGTCGCTCCCCCAAAATCAATAGAAACTTACAACAAGTGCAAGTGAGCATATAGGAAACTAAGCCTAGTACTTGCAACAAACACATGGTTGAGCAACAAGTGAAAGAGGCAACTTAAGAATGGGCTCAACCAAAATGATGTGTGTGAGTCGAGGCAATGCACTTGAGAAAACTAAAGTACGGATGAGCATTAAGCATCAATAAAGTCTTGGAAGAATGAGGCAACACGGTGCAAGGCCTATCATTCCCACACACAACAAGTAAATGGGTTCACAAGCTTACTGATAAGCATATAAAGAACCTATGCTTGTGACAACCCTTGGTGAAGATAGAAGGTGAAAGCCTCATCAAGACGAGGGATACCAATTAAGATGTCAAAAGCCTCGTAAAGATACACATGAGGAAAATAATCTTCACCACACAAGAGTGCATCAAGATGCAACGAGATAAGACACGCACTCAAGGCAAAAGCTTTCACGGAGCCACCAAAGAAATAACATAAGAAAGACAAGGTGGACGTGAAAGAAAGGATATCAACTAGATATGCAACTTCTCTCAAGTGTATAAGATTCTAGGTAGACGAAATCATGATGATATATATCTACAAAGAAGGATGTACACCTGAAATAGTTACAACACGAGGAACAAGATATCCAAAAGGAAGTCATAGATATACCAATAAGATATTTGCTTGGAAGCATAGCACATGGCTGGATATGGTCTTATTGTATATAAATGAATTCCTACCACACAACCATCAAAGACATCACAACTAGCAACATGAGATCATTGTTGAGATGCTTTGAGAAAGGAAACAAGTATCACAAGATGGAATGCATATCATGCCAAGATGCAACCTACACAAGGTTGAATGCAAGAAAAGAATGCATGAATAGATACTTGTTACCGAGATATCATTGGAAGGATGTAGAAGAAACCAATTGAAGGTAATAGATAGTAGTTCATTAAGCATCCTAGCTTGACTCCAATAAGCACATGGTGAAACCACCTTCCTTCTGAGTGAGCCGAGCATCCAATGCATCTCCAATTGTTCCTAGAACAACAACACAAACAAAATGGTACCCAAACACATTGGGACCAAAGAGTTAGAAACACCAACAATACATAGGACAAACTCCACATAAATATGTGCATATAGATATGAAGTAGAATTTCATGCACATCTCATCGAATTTGAGACTTGGTGGAGTTTCCCCTATATATTGGGTCAAAAAGAAAGCATGCCAAAGATACTACATGAAATTAATATGCACGCTCAAGACTTTCAAGAACCGATAGCAAAAGACAAGGAAAAACCAAGTGAAGAAAAGATACCAAAAGAATAAAACATCACTTGGAGGATATCCATAATGGATACAACAAGGAATGAGATATCCATTGGCACACTCAAAATAAAAGATATCAAACTCCCAAAAGTGAGAATGGTTCCAAACAAACCAAGCTCTCTACAAAGTTTCATGATGGCAAAGAGTACCAAAATGAAAACGGCTTGCCTTCCACCAACACACACTTGATAAGGATCGCAAGAAGAGTGTTTTAAAGAAAATAGGATAGCTCCCCCAAGACCAGTGCATTATAGAGAATTTGCATTTGAATACAAAATGCACAAGGTGGGGTCACCACTTTCACTATATCTAGAAAACACTAGACAAGATCAAGAAATTAACAAGATCCACAAGTGGTATGGAAGACAATGGGAGTTGACACAATCTTAGGAAAGAGAAAAGGAAAATAAAAGCAAAAGCCAATGTAAAGATGATCAATAAATTCTACCACACAAGCGAGTACCAATTGTCAAAAGACAAGAATTAAATGTGAAATAATTCCCGGTGGTAGATAACAAGGATATCCGACATCATCTTCACACCAAACAAAAAGCAAATTGCAACTTGTAGAGCTAACATGCCACCTAGGAACAAGATAAGTTACAATATCAACTCTAGGTGACAATATCTCAAATGTACACATTTTCTAGGCTAGTAATATACACATAGCAGATTACTCCCCATAATGTGATACAAATTAAGGATAAACAAGAGGCAAATAAAAGGATCCAACAAGAGATAATTAATGGACTATTTAGAATTTGAATTTCTCATGAGAAGACATACCACATAGTGACTAGATAATCTTGAAATATCAATACTAGATGGTATTACTCATGTACACACATTTATAGGATTGTGAGGTGCACAAAGCACACCACTCCCCCGTAATGGGATATTCCATTAATCTCTCACAAGAGCCACCTAAGAAATAAACAAGATGCAAAAGGCTCAGCGCATGACACACATGTACATGATGTGCAAACCAACACACATATACTTGATTGCTCAAGATAATCAAGTTGGAAGCACAACATATACAAACACATGCAAGGAACGAAACCAAACATGCAAAGGGGCAAGTAACTATCAATGTAAACACTTTAAGCACGAGTTGCCGCAAGGAGGAACATTGGATATAAGATAGAAACTTGATAATCCGAATGACTTGGCTTGAGACAATAAGAATGATGAAGTCCCCTTAATTCTTCATAATGTAGCCAAGTCTCCAATGACCTCCAACAACACCTATTGATCAAGTATGAGCTAGTTGGTCCCCAACCAAGTTGGGTCCTAAGTGGTTGGTCTCAATAGGCTTGGCTACCCAAATGGTTCTTTTCTTGATACCCCTTTGAGCACCAACAAATTTGGCAAACACATTGCCAACCTTATTGTCGGTGTCAAAATCGGCGGATCTCGGGTAGGGGGTCCCGAACTGTGCGTCTAGGCCGGATGGTAATAGGAGGCAAGGGACACAAAGTTTTACCCAGGTTCGGGCCCTCTCGATGGAGGTAAAACCCTACGTCCTGCTTGATTAATATTGATGATATGGATAGTGCAAGAGTAGATCTACCACGAGATCGAAGAGGCTAAACCCTAGAAGCTAGCCTATGGTATGATTGTTGATGTGTCTGTCGTCCTACGGACTAAAACCCTCCGGTTTATATAGACACCGGATAGGGTTAGGGTTACATAGAGCCAGTTACAATGGTAGGAGATCTTCATATCCGTATCGCCAAGCTTGCCTTCCACGCCAAGGAAAGTCCCTTCCGGACACGGGACGGAGTCTTCAATCTTGTATCTTCATAGTCTAGGAGTCCGGCTGAAGGTATAGTCCGGCTATCCGAACACCCCCTAATCCAGGACTCCCTCAGTAGCCCCTGAACCAGACTTCAATGACGACGAGTCCGGCGCGCAGATTGTCTTCGGCATTGCAAGGCGGGTTCCTCCTCCAAGTACTTCGTAGAAGATTTTGAACACAAAGATAGTGTCCGGCTCTGCAAAATAAGTTTCCACATATTGCCATAGAGAGAATAATATTTACACCAATCTAATCTGCTGACGTATTCCGTAGCGTGGCACACCACGGCCAAGCCTTTATCCGAGTCGTTTCATTATCCCACCTCAGCGCGTCATGCGAGGCGGTTTTCTTGGCATGTCTTGTTAAAGCAGAGATCGTGTCCCCTTATCCCGGGATTCTCATCAATACGGGCGTGGGTAACCCAACCGCGCCATTGATTACGCCACCTGGAGATAAGCGAGTTTTACCAGGCTGGTGGGGATATGTAGTTGCGTCCACCCATATAAGGGGATAAAGATCCACCTTTTCACCTACGCCTTCTTCCTCCTTCGCCTATCCATTCTCGCGCACTCGAGCTCCAACGCCCAAGTCCGCACTCCCCACCTCAACCTTCTCCAGCCATGTCCGGAGCGGGATGCAAGTGGATGGTCTCCTCCGTCACGGAGGGACATATCAAAAAGCTGAGGAAGGCCGGATACCTGTCTAACGACATCGCGTACCGGCTCCCCGAAAAGGGGCAGCTCATCCCCACCCCTAGGCCCCATCAGAGGGTGGTGTTCCTCCCCCATTTCCTCTGCGGACTGGGCTTACCTTTCCACCCATTTGTCCGGGGGCTCATGTTCTACTACGGCCTGGATTTCCACGATCTGGCCCCGAACTTTGTCCTCAACATCTTGGCGTTTATCGTCCTATGCGAGGCCTTCCTCCGCATCCGCCCCCATTTCAGCCTATGGCTCAAGACTTTCAACGTCAAGCCGAAGGTGGTGCGCGGCAACTAGGCGGAGTGCGGAGGCGCCATGGTGGGCAAGATGGCCAACGTCCTATCGCTCGAGGGCTCCTTTGTGGAGACCCTGAAGGGGTGGCAATCGGGGTGGTTTTACATCACCGAGCCGCGCGACGCCGAATGGGTCGCACCCCCCGAGTTCTGATCCGGACCCCCTACGTGGCTCACCTCCTGGAAGGAGACGGGCCTGTCTTGGGGTAAAAAGGGAGAGCTGACCGGACTCCAAACATGCATCCAAACCCTGGTGGACAAGAAGCTCAAACTTATCAACGTAGTCCAGGTTATGCTCATCCGCCTGATCCTCCCGTGTCAACAACGGGCTTTCAACCTGTGGGAGTTCGACCCGGTGCGGCACCAAACTCTGAGCAGGCTCTTTGACACGACGTACGAAGATGCCTGGAAGGTGCTTTTCAAAGGCGTCGAGGCTCCCGCATCCGCTACCGAGGATCGCGGATTCAGTGCGCAGCGTCACGCTCTCGCGGTAAGCTGTTTTTCTCCTTTTACAGGGTATCAGTTTTTCATAGTTTGACTCCATGCGGGATCTAAGCTCCCTTACCTTTGACAGGATTGGCAGGTGACGTCCGGACAGATCAACTGTCCGGCTCCTTTGTCCGAAGGCCCAGCGGACGCTCGCTTGGCGAAGCTGCTGGTTCCGGCACCCTATGTGGTGCCGAAGAAGAAGGCCGTGAAAAATGCCGCGGGGACTCGAAAGAGTGCCCGGCGCCAGGAGGTGTCGGATCCATCATCCGATGGTTCCGAGGCGCATTCCTCCTGTGAAGACGAGGAGGAAGAAGAGGAGAACTCTCCCCCTCCAGCGGGAGGAGAGAAGAAAAGGAAGGTCGCCCTCTTTGGGGAGGCCGGAGGGTCCAAGAAGGGGAAAACCCTTCCTCCGGACTACTCCACCGACGCCGACGGCGGAGAGGAGTGGCAGCCCAGGGCCAAGTCCCTGGCAAAATCGTAAGTATCCAGATACCAGAGTAATTCATAGTATTCATTTATTGCACAACTTTCCCTTACGTCGAATATGTTTATGCAGCCCACCCAAAGACCGGCTCGATGCGTCGTCGAGCGGCTCACTGGACTCGTCGGATGTGAACTCGCTTCCGACGGCTTCCTCACCCCGCTCTACAGACGACACCGAAGTGTTGTCCCAACAGGTTCCAAGCCGGGAGGAGGTGGTCCTGGAGGTGTCGCAAGGCGACCTCCCGGACTCCAGGAGTAAAGGCGATGAAACCCCCCTGGGCTCCAAGTTCGGCTCTAGGCCGGACACCGCTCCGGAACCTTCAAAGGTTCTAGAGTCCGGTGGGGGACCTCCTTCCAAGAGGAGCAAGTCCATCGTGTCGGCGGCCCCCGTCCAACCGGAGCCGTCGGACAATATGTTGGAGGCGCTCCAAGGCGCCTCCATCGACGAGGAGCACCGCACTATTATGAGTGCGGTGGTTAAGAAGGTTCAGTCCGCCAAGAGCGGACTGACTGAAGCTTGTACTAGCCTTTTGACAGGCTTTGAGGTAAGTAAAGAATGTGTAAATAATAGTACCGCATAGACAGTAGCCCCTGATGATCTGTTTGGCGTTCGGGAAGAAAAGCCGAATAGAGGATCAAATAGAATTCGTAGGAGTCTAACAAAAGTGAGTCAATATGCATATGTAGGCTTCCCTGCTTGCGTCCGCCGCACTGACTGCGGAAGTGGACACGCTAAAGCAGAACCTCGAGCGGTCCGAGCAAGAGCTCGGGCGTGCCAAGAAGCAGCTCGAGGACAATGAAGGTAAGAAATACCTTGTTTTTAAATATATATAAAAAGGTGCAATTGCAAAGAATGACAGGATTATCGTGGCTATTTTAGGGGCCACGTCTGAAGTGGCGACCCTTAAGCAAGCGCTGGTCGAGGCCAAGAAGAGGGCGGCCTCGGAGCGCATCGAGCGGGAGAAGTATGAGGCCGAGGTTGGCAAGGTGCGGCAAGAGCTCCAGGCTCTCATGGAAAAACATGAGAGTTTGGAGCTTGACTCGAAGACGCAAGCGTCCGAGCTCGCGGTGGCTATTGAAAATGCCAAATCTGCCAAGGCCGAATCCCAGAAGACCCTCCAGGAGTTGGATGAGGTGAAGAAGATAGCGGTGGGTAAGGCATTCTTTATGCAAAGCAAACACATAAACGTGAGTTACTTGTTACTTACCCGAATCCGGAGCTCTCCAGGAGTGTTCGCAGATCTTCCCCGGAGTGTGTCCGATGCCGCCGCATTCTATCGAGCCGAGGAGGGCAGCTCGATGGAGAAGGTGTTCTGGTCTCAGTACGCTGAGGCCGGACACCCCGTGCCCCTGAGCGACCAGCTGAAGCAACTGGTCGAGCTCCACAAGGCGGCCGAACAGGCCATGAAGGGCCTCATTGTTCGGCTGTGGCCTGGAGGGGCTCTGCCTGGGAGCTATTTCGGGCTGGTGCGGCGGCTGGTGGAGGCCTGTCCAAGGCTCAAAGTCATCAAGCGCTCCGTCTATATTGAGGGTGCCCGTAGGGCCCTTGCCCATGCTAAGGTGCACTGGGGCAAGCTGGATGCTGAGAAGCTTGTGAAGGACGGGCCACCGCTGCGGAAAGAGCATCACAAGCCCGAGAATTACTATAAGGATGTTTTGAAGGGTGCCTGCCTTGTGGCGGATGAATGTTCTAGGGATGTAATTTTTGAGTGAAACTTGCTCATTTTGTCCTGTGCACTGAAAACTTGTTTATATGCGCTAAGCAATGCTGTTGGAATTTAAAATATTACCTTCTGTGCGGCTGTTTATCAATTCTGAGAGATGGCGAGTCGTCGGCTTCTGCCCCCGTGCCGCTAGTGCTGGGGTGTTCGGGGATAAACCTGAGCGCTCTTTTTCCCATGTTTGGGTCCTTCGAGGGAGGCGCTCAGCCCAACGAACAAGGTAATCGGACTATAATGCGTGAACACTCTCACTTATCCATAGAATTCTATAATTTTAAATTTCGGCGAAGCCCCTGGTATTCGGAAGATCGAGTTCGGGGCGCTATCCACGCCTTGGCCGGACAGAGCCGGCTCCTCGCCCTAAGCGGCATAAGTCTTTAGGGACTCGAAAAAACCTCTCGAACAGCGACCAGCTCTCGCTTCATCATGACAGTCAATTTTAGCTTTCTCCACTGAGGTGCTCGACCCAGCTCAACTGGGGCACAATCGCAGTGGTTCTCCTAGT
The DNA here is from genome assembly GCF_002162155.2 of Triticum dicoccoides. Lineage (NCBI taxonomy): Eukaryota > Viridiplantae > Streptophyta > Magnoliopsida > Poales > Poaceae > Triticum > Triticum dicoccoides. Next base: position 487,363,467 of record NC_041384.1, on the reverse strand, counting down.
GCTACCTTAGCCGATATAGCGGAACGTAAGGCACCAAAACATAGGAGCCGGGCAAACCCAACTATTGACCCAAGACATGATTCGGAGCCGATGCATATAATGCTATAAGTTCGGGGTGCCGCACTTGTTAAAGTGTTCGGACTTCTTACACCATATTGAGGGGTACTAAAGCCCCTGGCGTATTTTGGCCGTACCAACGTGTACGGGTGCAACATGTCGTTAAGGAACATATATAAAGAAAAAAGGTAATGCAAAAGTAGACGAAAGCTATGCATTGTTTATTAAAAAGGGGTGCGATCAAGCCAGAACGATACAAGTAATGCGATAAGTGGAAGGTTGGACTAGTTAACATGTCCGTTCTAGGGGCAAGCTATGGAATAGTATGCGGAACAGGTATACCGCTCGTGATAGAGACCACCTGGGAGTTCCATACTGCGGTGAGGCTTGTCTGCTTCCCTGGTTCTTGCATCGTTTGTGCGGCAATTGAACTGCCGAACATGCCTTCCGAAGGATGGAGTCCTGAAAGTAAGAGAAAATTAAAAAAATTGGCAGCCCCTGGTACGGCTTAAGCCATATTTTTGGGCGTGCCGTGATGGTGCCCCTCCCCTGTACCCATGGTATCTCTAGAGCATGGTTATGTACGCGAAGTACTGGCGTCACCTTTTTGCGAGGGTTGGGATTGGGGCCGCATTGCTACGCCTGCTCGGTTCGTGCCAGGCGGTCTTGTTGTAGGTTACTCCGGGCGCACTTGACGGTGTCCGGTCGTTTAGTGGCCGCACTGGAGAACTGCCTGGAGAGGCTGCTTTGTACTTATGCTGCAAGGGCCACCGTGTGCTCCTCCATTCGGAGGGAGCGTTCGGTGCTTCCATTGACCGCAATTACTCCTCAAGGGCCTAGCATCTTGAGCTTAAGGTATGCGTTGTGCGGTACCGCATTGAACTTAGCGAACGCGGTTCGCCCGAGCAGTGCGTGATAACCACTGCGAAACGGGACTATGTCGAAGATTAACTCCTCGCTTCAAAAATTATCCGGAGATCCGAAGACCACTTCAAGTGTGACTGAGCCTGTACAGTTGGCCTCTACACCTGGTATTACGCCTTTAAAGGTCGTTTTGGTGGGCTTAATCCTCGAGGGATCTATGCCCATTTTCTGCACTGTATCCTGGTAAAGCAGGTTCAGGCTGCTGCCGCCGTCCATAAGGACTCTGGTGAGATGAAATCCGTCAATAATTGGGTATAGGACCAATGCGGCGAATCCGCCATGACGGATGCTAGTGGGATGGTCCCTTCGATCAAAGGTGATCGGGCAGGAGGACCATGGGTTGAACTTTGGGGCGACTGGCTCTACCGCGTATACGTCCCTTAACGCGCGCTTCCGCTCCCTTTTGGGGATGTGGGTTGCGTATATCATGTTCACCGTCCGCACTTGTGGGGGAAAACCCTTCTGTCCACTGTTGTTCGGCGGCCGGGGCTCCTCGTCGTCATCGCTATGTAGCCCCTTGTCTTCATTTTCGGTGTTTAACTTGCCTGCCTGCTTGAACCCCCAACAATCCCTGTTGGTGTGATTGGCCGGCTTTTCGGGGGTGCCATGTATCTGGCACAAGCGGTCGAGTATTCGGTCCAAACTGGACGGGCCCCTAGGATTCCTTTTGAATGGCTTTTTTCGCTGACCGGATTTAGAGCCTCTAAATCCGGCATTAACTGCCGTATCCTCAGCATTGTCGCCGTTAATGCGACGCTTCTGCTTGTTGCGACGCGACCTGCCACTACTGTCCCTGGTGTCCGAATTACCAGGGTTCTTGGTCATATTGTTGCTACGAGCAAGCCAGCTGTCTTCTCCCGCGCAAAAGCGGGTCATGAGTGTCGTGAGTGCTGCCATAGATTTCGGCTTTTCCTGTCCAAGGTGCCGGGCCAACCACTCGTCCCGGATATTGTGCTTGAAGGCTGCTAGGGCCTCAGCGTCCGGACAATCGACTATTTGATTTTTCTTTGTTAGGAACCATGTCCAGAATTGCCTGGCCGATTCCTCTGGCTGCTGAATTACGTGACTTAGGTCATCGGCGTCTGGGGGTCGCACATAAGTGCCCTGGAAATTGTCGAGGAATGCGGCTTCCAAGTCCTCCAACAATTGATTGATCCTGTTGGCAAGCTGTTAAGCCAATGCCGAGCTGGTCCTTTAAGCTTGAGTGGGAGGTATTTGATGGCATGGAAATCATCGCCGCGGGCCATGTGGATATGAAGGAGATAATCCTCGATCCATACCGCAGGATCTGTTGTGCCATCATATGATTCGATGTTTACGGGTTTGAAACCCTTGGGGATTTGATGATCCATTATTTCGTCTATAAAGCAGAGTGGGTGTGCGGCGCCTCTGTACTAGGCTATATCATGACGTAGCTCCAATGAGCCTTGTCTACTGTGTTCGGCCCCGCCGAATTTGTGGCCGGCGTGACGGTTACCGTCTCGAGCCGTGGGACGCCCACGCGATCCGTAGATCGATCTTGTTTGCCTTTCCTTGTCCTCCAACATGTCTCGTAAGTCCGGTGCATATTCCCGTGCCTTGGTACGGGGTGCGGCTTGAGTGGAGGGCCGAGAGGTCTCTCTGTCGCGGCCACGAGGTGGCCGGTCGGCCGCATCAAGTGCTTCCTCCTCTAGTCGGGGTAGCAACCTGCGCTTGGGTGGCTCTTGGAGGGGCGTTCGAGTTTATGCTCTTCGGCCGCAAGGACTTCAGTCCATCTGTCGACTAGCAAATCTTGATCAGCTCTAAGTTGTTGCTATTTTTTCTTGAGGCTTCTTGTCATGGCCATAAGCCTGCGTTGAAAATGCTCTTGCTCGACGGGATCCTCTGGCACGACGAATTCATCGTCGTTGAGGCTTGCCTCGTCTTCGGAGGGAGGCATATAATTATCGTCCTCGACCTCTCTGTCTGCTGCTCTCTCATGAGGGCTGGCTTCTCCATCCTCCTGTGCTAAATCTTGTTGGAGGGGGTTTTCTTCGGCGCTTTCCGGAATATTATTGTCTCCCGTGCTGGAATCACCGTGTTTGTTTTGGCGGGATTTTAAGTGGCGCCGCTGACGCCGACGCTTAGGCTGTTTCTTGGAGGGGTCATCCTCCGCTGTTCCATCGCCATCTCCCTCTTTTGGGGTGTCCACCATGTATATGTCATACGACGAGGTGGCTTTCCAGGGCCTAGTAGGCGTTGGTTCTTCATCATCTCCTTCATCGGCGTCCATACCGTCAATGTCTTCGGAGTCGAAGTCGAGCATGTCGGTTAAGTCGTCGACACTGGCTACAAAGTGGGTGGTGGGTGGGCTTTGAATTTCTTCATTGTCTGTACCCTAACCTTGCTGACCGTAGTCCGGCCAGGGCTCTCCTGATAAAGAGAGAGACTTCAGTGACTTCAAGATATCGCCGAGAGGCGAGTGCTGAAAGATGTCCGCGGCAGTGAACTCCATGATCGGCGCCCAATCGGATTCGATCAGCAGGGGCGCGGAGGGTTCGGAGTCCGGAGAGGAGTCCGGCTCTTTGGAGTCACGAGTCTCGCAGAGCACGGGGCTGGTGTTTGGCTCAATTGCCGTTGAGGTCGCAGCCCCCGAGGTGGCGTCCAACCGCCCATCCTCGATCGGTGCAGTTGGCTCCGAATTAAGGGTCGGAGCCGATGCGGGTCCGGCCTCCAGGGCACTGTTCGGTGGCAGAGCTAGATCATGCTCGTCGTGACAGTGTGGCGCACTCGGCAGTGGCTCGAATCTGTCGAAGATCAAGTCCCCGCGAATGTCCGCCGTGTAGTTTAAACTTCCAAATCTTTCCTGACGGCCAGGGGCGTAGCTTTCGATCTGCTCCAGACGGCCAAGCGAATTGACCCGCAGTGCGAAGCCGCCGAAGACGAAGATCTGTCCGGGGAGGAAGGTCTCACCCTGGACTGCATCACTATCGATGATCGTAGGAGCCATCAAGCCTGACGGCGATGACACAGAGGAACTTTCAATGAAAGCAACAATGTCGGTGTCAAAACCGGCGGATCTCAGGTAGGGGGTCCCGAACTGTGCACCTAGGCCGGATGGTAACAGGAGGCAAGGGACACGAAGTTTTACCCAGGTTTGGGCCCTCTCGATGGAGGTAAAACCCTACGTCCTGCTGGATTAATATTGATGATATGGGTAGTACAAGAGTAGATCTACCACGAGATCGAAGAGGCTAAACCCTAGAAGCTAGCCTATGGTATGATTGTTGATGTGTCTGTCGCCCTACGGACTAAAACCCTCTGGTTTATATAGACACCAGATAGGGTTAGGATTACATAGAGTCGGTTACAATGGTAGGAGATCTTCATATCCGTATCGCCAAGATTGCCTTCCACGCCAAGGAAAGTCCCTTCCGTACACGGGACGGAGTCTTCAATCTTGTATCTTCATAGTCCAGGAGTCCGGCTGAAGGTATAGTCCGGCTATCCGAACACCCCCTAATCTAGGACTCTCTCACTTATCCTTCCCAAGAGAATAGATATCATCTATTCAAATAGGGTTGGATAAGGTACCATTTGTGCATGAAGAAGCGACGTGACCTTTTTCATGACATAGGTAGCAACGTCTACTCTTTACTTTCTTCTCACTTGATTTCTCAACTTGAGAAGCATTAGCTTGAGTTTTCTTGGAAAGAGGCCTTTCTTCAACTTGAGGTTGAGAATGAGAGTGAACTTGTGGCCGCTTCCCTTGTTGCTTATCACTAATGGGCTTCTTCTTCAATGGGCAAGATCTAACATGATGCCCTTCTACTTTGCACTTGAAGCAAACAATCTTGGCCGAATTCTTGACTTGTCCTTGGCCCTTCTTTTTGTTCACCTTGGACGTCTTCTTCTTGTTGAAGTTGAATCCAAGTCCACCTTTGTCATTGGGGGATTTTTGCACGCTCAAGATGTTGTTGAGAGTAAATTTCCCTTCATGACTCTTTTCCAAGTCTTTCTTCAAAGAAGTGACTTGGGCCTTGAGCTCTTTGATTTCCTCTACATGGTTAGTCTCAACACAAATACTAGAGGAAGTATAAGCTTCATCGTTAGAGCAACAAGGCAAGGAAAGTAATTCATCACAAGATGTACCAACATTATGAGTAGATGAATTACAAGGACTAGCACATGGCAATATAGCATTTTGACTAGAAGTAGTGCTAGTATCCACATGAGGCTCACTAGATGTTACCTTAGCAAGCATGGCCTCATGAGCTATATTTAGCACATTATGGGATACTAGAAGATCATCATGAGAGCTTGAGAGCTTTTCATGGCTTTCTTCCAATTTCCCACAATTGCTAGATAACAACTCTAGTTGAGCCCGTAGCTCAACATTCTCCTTCAAAATGGATGATTCACATGTAATAGAGTTAGTAGCACAAGCATCATCAATAATAGCAAGAGGAGAAGGCAACTTTACAAGCTCTTTTGAATATGAGTCTTTAAGTTGTGCATTAGACTCGGTGAGTTTGATGAGCTCACCCTTGATGACCCTTGAGCCATTTTCGAGGTGCTCAAAATCCTCAAGGAGTCTAGCATGAGCAACTTCAAGCTTAGCATTTTTAGTTTCAAAAGCATTGGCAACCTCAAGAGCTCTATCATGAGATTCCTTCACTCTAGATAATTCTAGAGCAAAAGTCTCCTCAAGGGATTCCTTGGTGGTTTGTTCAAGTTCAAGAGCTTGAGATAGGTCTGCAATCTCATTAGCGTAATCACGCTCATGACCTTCCATTTTATCAATGGTGACCTCATGCTCCTCAAGACGAGATTCCAACTCATCAATATATTTCTTACCCTTAATAGTAATAGACATGATTTCCATGAAGTTGGAACGAGCAATTTTATTCTTAAGAAGAGCTTTAAAAATCATTTCCCCCTTAATTTTTAAGGAGGCAACATCATCATTCTTTTCATCATAATCAACATCATCATCACTCTTGACATCATCAATATCATCACAAGATATATTGGGATTCAAAGTGGGAGATACCTTTGAAGCCTTGGCCATAAGGCAAAATGCAATAGATGATGACGTAGGACCCCTTGAAGCACCATTCAAGACCACATCTTGTTCCATGGAGTGTTGGGTTTCCTCTACATTGTTAGCACAACAATTCGAGGAAGTATATGCATTTTTATCATGGCAACAAGACATAGTAAGCATATCATCATGATATTTAGTCAAGCAATTTCTACATGATATGCAAGGACTATCAACACAAGCATGTGAAACATTTGGAGTGCTCGAAGTGCTAAAGTCCAAAGATAAAGCATTGCAATAAGAAAGTGATGAAGGATTATCAACAATAAGCCCAGTATCATCATTGCAATGAACACCACTACTCAGCATGTCATTACCTTGTGGCAAACCACATGTAGGTGAAGTAGAAGAAGTTGAGAACACAACACTGTTGGAGGTGGAGGGAGAACAATCATCCCCACAAAACTTGGACACGCCATATTTATCTTGAAGCTTTGTCCACAACTCATGAGCATCCCCGAACGACATGAGTTGAAATAAAACTACATTGCTCAAAGCATCGAAAAGCACATTAGAAGCTTTAGCATTGAGATAAGAGTTTTTCTCATCCTCTAAAGATAATCTTTGGGGATCCTTTGGAGGAGAAAAACCCATATCTACAATTCGCTCTAAATTTGGGTCCATGACCCTAAAGAGATTAAGCATGTGAATTACCCAAACATCAAACTTTGTGCCATCGAAACTAAGAGTGTCAGAGAATCCTAAACCCCTAGTCGACATCATTACTCTCCAGGAGGTTAAGCCTAACAAGAGAGACGAGGCTCTGATACCAATTGAAAGATTGTGGATGTCGCCTAGAGGGGGGTGAATAGGCGCTTTAAAATAATTACGATTTAGGCTTGAACAAATGCGGAATAAACCTAGCGGTTAATTTGACAAGCAGAAAACCTACCACAACTAGGATCACCTATGTGCACCAACAACTTATGCTAAGCAAGATAAACAACTAAGTGATAGCAAGATATATGACAAGAAACAATATGGCTATCACAAAGTAAAGTGCATAAGTAAAGGGCTCGAGTAAGATATAACCGAGGCACATGGAGACAACGATGTATCCCGAAGTTCACACCCTTGCGGATGCTAATCTCCGTTTGAAGTGGTGTGGAGGCACAATGCTCCCTAAGAAGCCACTAGGGCCACCGTAATCTCCTCACGCCCCCGCACAATGCAAGATGCCGTGATTCCACTAAGGGACCCTTGAGGGCGGTCACCGAAACCGTACAAATGGCAACCCTTGGGGGCGGTCACCGAACCAGTACACTTTGGCAACCCTTGGGGGCGGTCACCGAAACCCATCAAATTGTTAGGGGCAATCTCCACAACCTAATTGGAGACCCCGACGCTTGCCCGGAGCTTTACACCATAATGATTGAGCATCGAACACCACCAACCATCTAGGGCGCCCAAGCACCCAAGAGGAACAAGCTCAAGGGTACCAAGCACCCAAGAGTAATAAGCTTCTCAACTTGTAACTTCCACATATCACGTGGAGAACTCAAACCGACGCACCAAATGCAATGGCAAGGGCACACCGAGTGCCCAAGTCCTTCTGTCCCAAATCCCACCAAAGCAACTAATGCTAGGGAGGAAAATGAGAGGAAGAACAAGAAGGAGAACACCAAGAACTACAAGATCTAGATCCAAGGGGTTCCCCTCACATAGAGGAGAAAGTGATTGGTGGAAATGTGGATCTAGATCTCCTCTCTCTTTTCCCTCAAAAACTAGCAAGAATCCATGGAGGGACTGAGAGTTAGCAAGCTCGAAGAAGGTCAACAATGGGGGAAGAACACGGGCTCAAGAGATAAGGTTCATTGGGGAAGAAGACCCCCTTTTATAGGTGGGGAAAAATCCAACCGTTATGCAGCCCTCAGCCCGCATCTGGGCGGTACTACCGTTGATGGAGCGGTAGTACCGCTGCCACAGCGATAATACCGCTGTGGCAAGCAGGCATGGGTCAACCAGGGCTGAGAAAGCAGAAGTACGCGCACAAGAACGGTACCACCGCCCTGTGGGCGGTACTGCTGCTCCCTACAGCCGCTGGAAAAACAAAGGAGAGCAACGAGCTATGCGGCAGTTGGAGCGAACGTAGGAGCGGTACTACCGCTTAAACAAGCGGTACTACCGCGCCCTACTTCCGTCCCTACTATCGCTCCCATGCGTGGTCTTTTACGAAAACCCGACACGAAAAAGGAGAGACAACAGCAGGAGTGGTAGGCGGTACTACCGCCCTGGCCGCGGTACTACCGCGAGAGGCTTTCAAGAACACCACGGAGAAAACAGAGGATGCAATAAAGCCTAAACTGCCACAACTTCTGCAGATGAGCTCCGAATTGAGGAAACTCAAGCTTGTTGGAAACAAGACGACGAGTGGCATCAAAATAGCGACTGGTGATAGTAAGAAGAGGCAGGGAGGTATGCCTAACAAATGGTGGAGTGAAACCTCCAACAAAGAAGAATGGGCATAACCTCCAACATTGAAAACATCATAGAAGATGCAAGTGAACTCCGTTTTCGATGAACTCGAGCTTGTCAACAAGATGACCATTAGCTCCAAAACTCACAAAGAGAACCAAACAAGAACCAAGAAAGATGATGCAAGGATGCAATGGTTTGAGCTCTCTACGAACGATACGATCAAGCTACTCATCAAGAGCCCCCCTTGATAGTACGACAATCGATCCTATAACCCGGTCTCCCAACTACCACCATGAGACTGGAAAAATAGAAAACCTATCAAGGGAAAACCTTTGGCTTGCACATGGTCCACTTGAGCTAGATGATGACGACCTTGACTCCCTCAAGTTGGACCACCTTTCTTGATTGCGCTGGCTCGATGAAGACTAGTTGATTGCTCCCCCATGCTCCACTATGGGTGAGCCACTCTTCCGCACATCTTCATAAATGCATTGTTACCACAATGAACGACAAGATTCAAGCATTTGATCTCTTTATGATGCTCCACTTGAACTTGCACACCGCAACCTAACCCCACAAAGAACTCTCACGAAGACCATGAGTTAGCACACAAAGCGTAATTGACAATGCTTACCATACGATGGGATCACTTGATCCCTCTCGGTACATCTTCTACGCTTTGTGGGTTGATCAACTTGATTCACTCTTTGACTTAGTGTTGATCAACCTCTAACAAGACCAATCTTTAGGTAATTCCTTGAATAGCACCTTGGTCGACACAAACTCTCCTTGAAACCAACACATGTGCTCCAAGAAAAGCCTATGGACAAAACCTTCAAATATAACTCAAGGCAACCATCAGTCCATAGAGATTGTCATCAATTACCGAAACCAAACATGGGGACAGCGCATATTCTTTCAAACGGCGAGGCTCGCTCCCCCAGCTTGGAGATGAAATGCCCCAGCGAAGTCACGCAGCCTGCAAGCTTCTACATCTCCTTGAGGGTTTGTGGCGGGCTCATTCTTCGATCGCCTTGACCTTCTCCGGGTTGGCCTCGATCCCCCTGTGAGATACGAGGAAACCCAGCAGCTTGCCTGAAGGGACACCAAACACACACTTCTCCGGATTGAGCCGCAGTTTCACCTGGCGCAGGCTCGCGAAGGTCTCCTCCAGGTCCTGAATTAAAGTTCTCGCCTCCCAAGACTTTACCAGAATGTCATCGACATAGGCCTCAGCGTTCCTTCCAAGCTGCCGCCCCAAGGCAATGTGCATCAACCGCTGGAAGGTTGCTCCCGCGTTGCGCAGTCCCAATGGCATGCAAGTGTAGCAGTATACCCCGCATGGGGTTAATAAAGCTGTCTTCTCCACATCTTCCACTGCCATCTTGATCTGGTGGTATCCTGAAAACGCATCCAGGAAGCATAGCAGGTCACACTCCGCGGTGGAGTCGACAATCTGGTCGATGCACGGCATCGGGAATGGGTCTTGAGGGCAGGCCTTGTTGAGGTTGGTAAAGTCTACATACATGCATTCCATTCCTCCTTTCTTTGGCACAACGACTAGGTTTGCTTACCACTTCGGGTACCGGACCTCGCAAATGACACCTGCTGCCTCTAGCTTGCGGGTTTCCTGAACGATGAAAGACTGCTTCTTCGTGGATTGTCGTCTCGCCTTCTGCTTCATAGGGCACACATTGGGGCACACCCTCTGTCACACCCTAGCAAGTTCATGCATTAGAGTGTTTGCATCATGTTTAATTCTCCCAGAAAGATGAAATGGGGATAACAGAACCCCAAGCACCCCCCTTAAACCAACTAGGGTTTACTAAAATTGGTTTCAATGAACCCAAAATGCCCTTCACAAAATGTTCATCATTTCTGGATTGGGCTAAAACCCCTGGAAAAAATGGTGCACTCTTTTCTAGGACATTCTGGATTTTTTGAATTAAATCATAAGTATTTGAATTTGGGCATTTAAATACTATAAAATATTTTAAATGCTCAAATAATTCTGGAAATAAGTGTGGGCTGTTGGAAATAATCCAAACAGAGCCTATAATTATTTTTAGGATTTCTGGAAATGTTTTAGTATTTTTAATAAAGCCCAACAATTGCAGAAAATTAGAAAACAGAAAACAATTTAGAAAGAGAGAGAGAGAGAGAGAGAGAGAGAGAGAGAGAGAGAGAAAGGCCAGAGGCCACTTACCTGGCTGGCCCGGCCCATCTGGCCTGTGCCAGTCATCACCTACCTCTGCCAGTAGGTAGAGGAGGGACACTGCGACGCCGCCGAGCTCGCCACGCCACCTCCCTGCCTGCCTGCCCTTGCCCGCACCAGCGCGACGCCTTGAAATGCCTCCGCGGCGCCGCCCCAACCCCCTGGACACCTCACTCGTCCCCTACTCTCCCTCTCGCTCCCCCGAAGCCATGGCCGACGCATCCGCCGCCGTCTTGCCGCCGTAGCCGTAGCCACCGTCGTCCCCGTGCCGCGCCACCGTGTCCGTTCGCTCCGCCGTCGTTGACTACGTCGAGCAGGCCGAGCCCCGCGCGCTCGCACACGCTGCACTGCCTCCACCGACCTTGTCTTCATCGACCATCGCCGGAGATCCCCTCCGCCGTCACCGCCGCAACAGGCCGTCCCCGACCTCATCGTCAGCTCCGTTGCAACCACTGTGAGCCTGGCCACCTCCCTATCCTCTCCGTCCTCCCTCTCGAGCCCCATAGCGACCGCATGTAGCTCACCCGCACGCGCCACCGCGAAGCTCGTCGCCGACGATTCTCCGGCCACCCACTGGCCACACCACTGTGTCCAATGTACTCACCGCATCCCCAGGAGCCCAACACACCACCCCACATGCCTCGCCGTGCCCCGTAGCCTCGGGATCATCTTCACCCAAGCTCCGGCGACCGCCAAGGTCGTCGCCGGCGTCGTTCCCGGCCTCCCCGAGCTCCACTTCCACCACCAAACGCTGCGGCTTGCTCCCAGCAACGCGTAGAGCCTCTCCGCCGCGCAAATGGTCGCCTGTGGGCGTTTTCCGAAGCCCTCCGCCGCGTCTGGCCTCGCCGGCGGGTTTGACCCGTTGACTTTGACTGGGTGGGCCCAGGTTGACTCCCCTAAGTCTATGACAAGTGGGCCCCCTCTGCTAATTAACCTAGAGTTAGCACTAACTAATTTTAGTTAGTTTAGGTCACTGACATGCGGGCCCAGGCCCCACTGACAGTTAGTTAGTATTAACTTAACCCTGTTAATTAGCTGTTTCACTGACGTGTGGGTCCCAGCCATCAGGTTTGACCTGGGCTGGCGCCTTTGACTCGCTGACGTCACAGTGACGCAGTCCTGGCGCAATTATTTATTTTTCTGGATTTATTCTTATATAGGAAATTCCAGAAAATAGCCTAAACTTCTAAAAATCATAAAAAATCAACCATAGCTCCAAATCAAACAAATTATATATGAAAAATGATCAGAAAAATTCAATCTTTCCATCTGTAATGGTTTCATGCATGACAAAACACTTTAACATTGCTGTTTAGGTGAAACAAGCTAATACACTTATTATGCATAAGAACTTAAGCTTCCATTTGAATCTTTGATTCAAATGGACCCATTTCAACTTGTTTCACAATGCATTAGGCAGGACACCTCATTTTGCCATGTCATAGCATGCATCATATTGTTGCATATTGCCATGTGTTGATTATATATTGTGGTGTCTTTCGTGGTAGGTTCTGCCTCCGAGGATATCTCCGAGTATCCAGCTGAAGGGCAGTACCCTACTACCACTCCATCAGGCATGCAACCCCATTGATCATATCGATACAATCCCATGTTCTCGCCTCTGCTCTCATTTACTGCATTAAGACAACAACATTTCAAACTGCTGTGTGCTACGATAGTTGAACCCTTATCCTCTGCATGACCTGTCATTGCCACAGTAACTAGATGAAACCCACTAGCATGTCTAGGAGTTGATTGAGCCATGTATGTGTTTCCTACCTTGCTATGCCTGCTATGCTTAGAGTTGAGTTAGGTCTGGTGCATCTCGGTGATGGGCTAGAGTGAAATGATTATGTCGGTAATGTGAGGGGTGTGTTGAACATGATTTGGTAAAGGTATCGATGAGAGGCCATGTAGGAGTACATGGTGGGTTGTTTCATTGAGGCCGTCCCTAAGAACTGAGATCTGTATGTGTGATTTAAGAATCAGCTACTACCATACATTGGGCCTGAAACCAATGGACCCTCTCGGCTTATTAATCGCCCTAGTACTCTGTCCAGGAGTTGCAACTAGTTTCTAGTGTTTGTAGGTTATGTGTTGGCGGCCGTGCGTAGCGCTGACCCTAGGGGTGGGCTATGATGCGGTAGATACACCGTGGTCGGGTATGCCGGGCGCCCGTTAGGCGTCTCGGGACCCTGTTCACATCGTTCGGGGACGTATGTGGAAACCTCGGCCGGACTCCCTGCGGATGGAACCTGGATAGGCGATAAACCTGGACTAGAGACTTGAGTGTTTAGGTAGGCCGTGGCCGACACCCTCGTTGGGCTTCCGCTTGAAGGTTGCCGAGTACATGTCGTGTAAACGACGGTAAGTGGTGAGAGCGTGTATGAAGAAGTACACCCCTGCAGGGTTAACATCATCTATTCGAATAGTCGCGTCCGCGGTAAAGGACTACTTTGTTGCCTATATAGTTCATAGACAAGTTAATGGTTACTACTAAAAGACTCAAGATAAGTGTGAGTACCGAGGATGGCCCTCTCGTAGGATGACGAGGGAGGATCCCCGATGGAGTATTGTGTTGGTGATTTAGTGGACTCGTGTGCGAAAACTATTTTACTAGTGGTGTCTCGTACGATAGCTTAGCCAAGAGTCAAAACTGGCTTGCTGCAATAACTCCACCACCTTCTTGAGAATGAGCATGTATAGTAGGTTCTGTTGTAAGACTTGCTGAGTACCTTTGTACTCATGTTTGCTTTAATTACTGTTTTCAGACGACAACACCGCCCCCTCCGATGGGTTTTATGTAGACCTCGACTTCGATGAGTAACTTGCCACCCAGGTGGTGATCCTGGCCATGGAGGGCCCTATGTAGATAGACAGGCTTCGAGAAGCGTTCTTTCTTTCTAGTGTCTGTACTCAGACTATTTGCTTCTGCATGTGCTTGTATGCTTGTATAACTTGAGTGTCGGTTCATGTGACCCCTACCTGTATGAACATGTTATGTATGGCTCTCTAGAGCCTTTAAATAAAGTACTTGAGTTGTAGAGTTTTGTTGTGATGCCATGTTGTATTTGCACATATCGAGCATATTGTGTGTATGATTGAAATGCTTGGTATGTGTGGGATCCGACAATCTAGTTGTTTATCCTTGCCAGCCTCTCTTATGGGGAAATGTAGTCTAGTGCTCCTTGAGCCATAGTAGTCCGCTACAGCCCGGTTCATCGGAGTCCTGCTAGCCCAGCACTACTGCTCAGGACACTTGACTGGCCGGCATGTGTTTCACTTCGTTCCTATGTCTGTCCCTTGGGGGAAATGTCACGCGGTGACATCTGGAGTCCTGCCTAGCCTGCTATAGCCCGGGTTCCCCGGAGTCCTGTTAGCCCAGTGCTACAGCCCGGATTCACACGCTGATGACCGACATGCTCGATGTGATTCATGTATGCCTGTCTCCATAGGTCTGTGTCGCTTTGGGTTCACGACTAGCCATGTCGGCCCGGGTTCTCTGTCATATGGATGCTAGCGACACTATCATATACGTGAGCCAAAAGGCGCAAACGGTCCCGGGCCATGGTAAGGCGACACCCGTGGGGATACCGTGCGTGAGGCCACAATGTGATATGAGGTGTTACCGGCTAGATCAATGTGACTTGGAATCGGGGTCCTGACAGCGTTGGCATCAGGGCTGGACTGCCTGTAGGTTCGTTGAGCCAAACTGGTCGATGTCGAGTCTAGAAATGCTTTAGTTATATGTAGGGGAATTGATTGTGGGAGGGAACGTAAGGCTCTTTTACTCCTTTACCTTATGCCCTCTGATCTGAGTCATTCTCTTCTCATTCTACGTGGGTTAAGGACTAGGCTCTCTTCTTCTATCAAGTTCACGTGTTACTAATCCGTAGTAGCTTATAGGATTGTTGTTACAAGCCTCAGTACAGTTTCTACTACTTTTAGTATGTTGTCAGTTAAATCAGAACCTTGATATGATGTTGTTGAGTGGTATTGCAAACTGTTGTGGATGTCTCAAATCTTTTTCTGAGCATTTACAGCTGTTATGTTGTCCGATTTCCCCTAGAAAATTATAATGCCTTTGCATTATTCTGTGCTTTCAGATGGCCACCCGTTCGCAGAACCAAGTGGTTCGTATGACCCGGTGCCTCGATGTGCCCGGCCACACGACCATGTTGGTTGGAGTGATGGTTGAGTCAGGTTATCGGTGGTATCCGGAATATACCATCGAGGAGCAGTTCAGAGACTTCAACCAGAGCCAGTACCTTTGTACTGTCAGGATATATCCCTCTTATCCTGGAGCCACTGAGCCCCTTCACTGTTCCTATGGACTTGGGGTCACTATTGAGATGCCTGTGCAGGATGCAGCCTATTCAATGATGACTATCATTCGAGCCAGGACTGCATTGCTTCAGAACACCGATTTCCGTTACATGCTAGCCTCACTTCCTGGAGCACAGGGGTACTATCAGGCTTTGTACTATGACTCTACACATGAGGAGTCACTACTCCGCACCACTGCCGAGATGCTCGAGGATAAGGACCGCGAAAATCGGGCCTTGCGTATGGAGCTTTTCAACTCTCGTGGTGATCACTGGGCCACTTTGACTCGGTTTGCACCTGCGGTACAGGAAGGATACATGGGCCTGAGGGACCTGTACCCTGTATGGTCTGGATTGCCAGATTGTATGGAGTGGCGCGATGTAGGAGGCATCGCCCCTCCTCGTGGTCCCCGTCTGCCACCACCCGTGGGACCAAGGCCACATCCGAGCCCCTATGGTCCGCAGGCTCCGCAGGACCGTCTGTTCCCAGATGATCATGTTCCACTTCCAGGCTTTGGTGGTGACTTTTATGAGGATTACTACGGAGCCGTCTGAGCTAGTAGTAGTTTCACTAGTACTGTAATAGTTGTATTCTCCACAGTCCTGCGTGTCCCGTGGGATACGACTTGGTGTGTATCACGCTCAGGAGGTGTAGAAAAATAATGTATAGGAGCTTGGAATGCCTCCGATGAGATGTAATGTCTTTCACCGTAGTTGTACTCTAGCCTGGGCTTGTACTAAACTATGTACGGTGTGTATGACCAATGGTATATATATGGCAGTTTCTATATTACCATGTCGTGCAATGAACATCTTAGCATTCCATGTTATCCATTACATTCTGCACTTCCTTGCTAAGTTTGTGCCATCCTTATCTAAACCGTTGTCTTGTTTTCTCCTAGGATGGTCAACACCCGCAGCAACCCTACTGCCCTGGAGCAGGGGGAAGCCAGTGCAGCTAGGGGTGAAAATCTGCCTCACCCGCCTTCTCTGGCCGAAGTTATGCTGGAGGCAGAAAGAAACAAGCGTGAGACTAACCGCTTGCTGGAGCGGATTGAGCAGAACACTGCACGCCATCAGCGAAATTACTTGGTGTCAATCAATGACTTTATCAAGTTGTACCCACCAAAGTTTAATCATTCCGTCGAGCCCCTCGACGCGGATGACTGGCTCCGCAGCACCACACACAAGCTACGTTCTGCCAACGTAGCCGAAGCTGATAAGGTTACCTATGTTGCCTATCACCTCGAAGGCCCTACTAGCCTTTGGTGGGAAAACTTTGAGGCTATGCGCCCGGTCGGCCAAATCACTACTTGGGATGAATTCAGTGAGGCTTTCCGTGAGCATCACATCCCGGAAGGTCTCATAGATCGCAAGAGGGAGGAGTTCTGCAATGTCACCCAAGGAAGACTGACTGTGGATGCATATAGTCGTGAATTTGGGAATCTGGCACGATATGCTCCTGAAGAGGTATCCACCGACGCCAAGAAGCAGGCAAGGTTCCGCAAGGGACTTAGCCCTGAGCTTCGCTGCGATCTTCGTATGCACGAGTGCACCTCCTTTCAGAAGTTGGTCAATAAAGTCATCAGTGCTGAGACAGGCCAGTCTGACTATGATGCTTCATGCAAGCACTCTCGTTATTTTGGCTCTTCATCCGGCTCTGGATCTCAGAAGCGCCGTGTGTGGATCCCAAGCACGGCACTGCCACCCAGGTTCATCCCGAGGCCATCCTTTGAGGCACCTCGCCCCAACCAAAAGTTTTCACCGTCTAAGCCCTATGGTGGGCTAGCTGCTAGTGCTGCTCCACGCCCCAATGTTGTGACATGTTTCAAGTGTGGAGAGCCGGGTCACTACAGTCGAGAGTGTCCCCAGAACAACAACCCCAATCAGTCTGGAAAGTCCGTTGGCCGTGGTAAGCCAGCGGGAAAGACATTCTACGCCAAGCCAGCCACCACTGCACGTGGCCATGTCAACTATGTCTCAGCTGAGGAGGCTCATGATGATCCTAACGTCGTCCTTGGTACGCTCCTTGTTAATTGCCATCCGACATCTGTTCTTTTCTATACTGGAGCATCTCATTCATTCATATCTGAGAACTATGCTCGATTGCATAACACGACATTCTGTGACATGCCCACTTCCATGGTAATTCAAACTCCGGGTTCCAAATGGCAAACTTCTAGAGTAAGCCATGGGAATGAAATTCTTGTCGATAGACTTGTCTTCCTTGCATCCTTAATAGCTCTCAAGTCCTCGGACATAAACATCATCTTGGGTATGGACTGGATGTCAGCTCATTATGCTAAGATTGATTGTGCCACTAGAACCGTTCAACTTACTCACCCATCGGGCAAGACAGTCAATGTCTTAACTCGAGTGGCCAAGCGCCAGCTTTACTCCCTAAATGCCAACCCCCTTCCAGACCTTGAAGATATTCCGGTAGTCCGAGACTTCCTAGATGTCTTTCCAGAAGAACTGCCAGGTGTTCCACCTGACAGGGATGTCGAGTTTGTGATAGACCTTGTTCCAGGAACCGTTCCAATTTCTACGAGACCCTATAAGATGGCACCCTTAGAACTAGCCGAGCTTAAGAACCAACTCGATGAGTCCTTGAAAAAGGGTTTCATCCGTCCTAGTTCCTCTCCTTGGGCTTGCCCCGTCCTCTTCGTCAAGAAGAAGGATGGAAGGATCGGATGGTTGTAGATTACCGACCTGTCAACTTGGTCACTATCAAGAACAAGTATCCGCTTCCCAGGATCAATGATCTATATGACCAGCTCGCTGGATCCTCAGTCTTTTCCAAGATGGATTTGAGGTTGGGCTACCATCAAATCAAAATCAGAAACGGGGACATTCCCAAAACGGCCTTTGTTACTCGTTATGGCCAATACGAGTACACCGTCATGTCCTTCGGTTTAACCAATGCCCCAGCCACTTTCTCTCGGTTAATGAACTCGGTATTCATGGAGTATTTGGATAAATTCGTCGTAGTATACCTCGATGACATACTCATCTACTCCAAGAATGAAGAGGAACATGCCGAACATCTAAGGCTGGTATTGACGAAACTTCAAGAGCATTACCTTTATGCCAAATTCTCCAAGTGTGAATTTTGGTTGCCAGAAGTGACCTATCTAGGCCATGTAATCTCTGGTAAGGGTATTGCTGTCAATCCCGAGCGAGTTCAAGCCATCCTTGATTGGACTCCACCTGAGACGGTCAAGCAAGTTCGGAGCTTCCTTCGCTTAGCGAGTTATTGCCGCCGCTTCGTCGAGAATTTCTCCAAGGTTGCTAAACCTCTAACTGAACTCCTCAAGAAAGATAAAAAGTTCGAGTGGACCCCACAGTGTGAGTTTAGCTTTCAGGAACTGAAAAGATGCCTGACATCTGCTCCCGTACTGGTACCACCAGATTTCTCCAAGGCCTTTATTATCTATTGCGACACCTCGCGACAAGGACTAGGTTGCATACTCATGCAAGATCGTCAGGTAATTGCCTATGCTTCACGGCAATTACATCCACATGAGGAAAACTATCCCACACATGATCTAGAGCTTGCAGCTGTAGTCCATGCACTCAAAACTTGGCGACATTACCTTCTCGGTAATCGTTGCGAGATCTTCACCCATCACCAAAGTTTGAAATATATCTTCACCCAACCGGATTTGAATCTCAGGCAAAGATGTTGGGTCGAGTTGATCTCGGATTACGACTTAGGAATAACTTACACCCTGGGCAAAGCCAATGTCATGGCCGATGCGCTAAGTCGTAAATCTTATTGTAACAACCTGATGTTACAACAAAGTCAACCACTTCTCCACGAGGAATTTTGTAAGCTTAACCTTCACATTGTTCCTCAAGGATTCCTATCCACCCTGGTGGCGAAACCTACCCTTACGGATCAGATCATCAAGGCACAGAAGGTAGATCCGGGAATCTCCTGTATTAAGAGAAACATTAAGAAAGGAGTCGCAAATTGTTTCTCCGTTGATGATCAAGGTGTCATATACTTTGGAAACCGCTTAGTGGTTCCCAAGGCACGAAACCTGAGGCGGCTGATTCTTAAGGAAGCTCATGAATCCTCTCTCACCATTCATCCCGGTAGTACTAAAATGTATCAAGACCTACGCCAGAGGTTTTGGTGGACTAGGATGAAGAGAGAAATTGCTCAATACATTGCTAGTTGCAGCGTCTGTCGTCGTGTTAAAGCAGAGCATCAACGGCCTGCTGGCACCCTTCAACCTTTGGCTATTCCTGAGTGGAAATGGGATAAAATCAGTATGGATTTCATTACTGGGTTTCCCAGGACCAAGAGAGGGAATAATGCTATCTTCGTCGTGATCGACCGTCTTTCCAAAGTAGCCCATTTCCTACCTGTTCGTGAGAGTATCACCGCTAGCCAGCTAGCTGATTTATACATCTCCCGAATAGTGTCTCTTCATGGTGTCCCATTGGAAATTAACTCAGACCGTGGGAGTCTCTTCACCTCTCGATTTTGGGAAAGTTTCCAAAATGCTATGGGAACTCGTCTCTCTTTTAGCACCGCCTTCCACCCCCAATCAAGTGGTCAAGTAGAGCGAGTAAATCAAATTTTGGAAGATATGCTCCGAGCTTCTGTCATCTCATTCGAAATGGGTTGGGAGAAATGCCTTCCATTCGCGGAGTTTTCTTATAACAATAGTTATCAAGCTAGCTTGGGCAAAGCTCCTTTCGAAGTTCTTTATGGACGAAAATGTCGAACGCCTCTTAACTGGTCAGAAACCGGGGAAAGACAACTCTTTGGACCGGATATGATTCAGGAAGCAGAAGAGCAGGTTCGCGGTATTCGTGAGAAATTGAAAACAGCCCAATCTCGTCAAAAGAGCCAATATGATCGTAAACATAAGCTCATGACTTATGAAGTCGGCGAGAAGGCTTACCTCCGGGTTACTCTGTTAAAGGGAACCCATCGGTTTGGTATCAATGGCAAATTGGCTCCTCGTTACATTGGACCCTTTCGCATTCTTGCCAAACGAGGAGAAGTTGCCTACCAATTGGAACTACCTCTGCATCTTTCCAGAGTCCACGATGTCTTCCACATTTCTCAACTCAGGCGATGCTTCGCGGATCCTATCCGTGGAGTGGACCACGAAATGCTTGATCTACAAGATAACCTCTCATATCGGGAATATCCCGTTTCGTATCCTTGATCAAGCCGAGCGTACCACTCGACGCCATAATATCAAGTTTCTCAAGGTTCAATGGTCACACCATTCCGAAAAGGAAGCCACTAGGGAAAGGGAGGATCGTCTTCGACTCGAGTACCTCACCTTCTTCCCAACAGATCCTAAATCTCGGGATGAGATTCTTTTGAGTGGAGGTGAGTTGTCACACCCTAGCAATTTCATGCATTAGAGTGTTTGCATCATGTTTAATTCTGCCAGAAAGATGAAATGGGGATAACAGAACCCCCAGCACCCCCCTTAAACCAACTAGGGTTTACTAAAATTGGTTTCAATGAACCCAAAATGCCCTTCACAAAATATTCATCATTTCTGGATTGGGCTAAAACCCCTGGAAAAAATGGTGCACTCTTTTCTAGGACATTCTGGATTTTTTGAATTAAATCATAAGTATTTGAATTTGGGCATTTAAATACTATAAAATATTTTAAATGCTCAAATAATTCTGGAAATAAGTGTGGGCTGTTGGAAATAATCTAAACAGAGCCTATAATTATTTTCAGGATTTCTGGAAACGTTTTAGTATTTTTAATAAAGCCCAACAGTTGCAGAAAATTAGAAAACAGAAAACAATTTAGAAAGAGAGAAAGAGAGAGAGAGAGAGAGAGAGAGAGAGAGAGAGAGAGAGAGAGAGAAAGGCCAGAGGCCACTTACCTGGCTGGCCCGGCCCATCTGGCATGTGCCAGTCATCACCTACCTCTGCCAGTAGGCAGAGGAGGGACACCGCGACGCCGCCGAGCTCGCCACGCCACCTCCCTGCCTGCCTGCCCTCGCCCGCGCCAGCACGACGCCTCGAAACGCCTCCGCGGCGCCGCCCCAACCCCCTGGACACCTCACTCTTCCCCCCTGCTCTCCCCCTCGCTCCCCCAAAGCCATGGCCGACGCAGCCGCCGCCGTCTTGCCGCCGTAGCCGTAGCCACCGTCGTCCCCGTGCCGCGCCACCGTGTTCGTTCGCTACGCCGTCGTCTACTACGTCGAGCAGGCTGAGCCCCGAGCGCTCGCACGCCCTGCACCGCCTCCACCGACACTGTCTTCGTCGACCATCGCCGGAGATCCCCTCCGCCGTCACCGCCGCAACAGGCCGTCCCCGACCTCGTCGTCAGCTCCGTTGCAACCACCGTGAGCCTGGCCACCTCCCTATCCTCTCCGTCCTCCCTCTCGAGCCTCGTAGGGACCGCATGTAGCTCACCCGCATGCGCCGCCGCGGAGCTCGTCGCCAACGATGCTCCGGCCACCCACTGGCCACACCATTGTGTCCAACGTGCTCACCGCATCCCCAGGAGCCCAACACACCATCCCACATGCCTCCCTGTGCCCCGTAGCCTCGGGTTCATCTTCACCCGAGCTCCGGCGACCGCCAAGGTCGTCGCTGGCGTCGTTACCGGCCTCCCCGAGCTCCACTTCCACCACCAAACGCTGCGGCTTGCTCCCAGCAACGCGTAGAGCCTCTCCCCCGTGCAAATGGTCGCCTGTGGACATTTTCCGAAGCCCTCCGCCGCGTCTGGCCTCGCCGGCGGCTAAACGCCGGCGGGTTTGACCCGTTGACTTTGACTGGGTGGGCCCAGGTTGACTCCCCTGAGTCTATGACAAGTGGGCCCCCTCTGCTAATTAACATAGGGTTCGCACTAACTAATTTTAGTTAGTTTAGGTCACTGACATGTGGGCCCATGCCCCACTGACAGTTAGTTAGTATTAACTTAACCCTGTTAATTAGCTGTTTCACTGACGTGTGAGTCCCAGCCGTCAGGTTTGACCTGGGCTGGTGCCTTTGCTCGCTGATGTCACAGTGACGCAGTGCTGACGCAATTATTCATTTTTCTGGATTTATTCTTATATAGGAAATTCCAGAAAATAGCCTAAACTTCTAAAAATCATAGAAAATCAACCATAGCTCCAAATCAAACAAATTATATATGAAAAATGATCAGAAAAATTCAATCTTTCAATCTGTAATGGTTTCATGCATGACAAAACACGTTAACCTTGCTGTTTAGGTGAAACAAGCTAATACACTTATTATGCATAAGAACTTAAGCTTCCATTTGAATCTTTGATTCAAATGGACCCATTTCAACTTGTTTCACATTGCATTAGGCAGGACACCTCATTTTGCCATGTCATAGCATGCATCATATTGTTGCATATTGCCATGTGTTGATTATATACTGTGGTGTCTTTCGTGGTAGGTTCTACCTTCGAGGATATCTCCGAGTATCCAGCTGAAGGGCAGTACCCTACTACCACTCCATCAGGCAAGCAGCCCCATTGATCATATCTATACAATCCCATGTTCTCGCCTCTGCTCTCGTTTACTACATTAAGACAACAACGTTTCAAACTGTTGTGTGCTACGGTAGTTGAACCCTTATCCTCTGCATGACCTGTCATTGCCACAGTAACTAGATGAAACCCACTGTCGGTGTCAAAACCGGCGGATATCGGGTAGGGGGTCCCGAACTGTGCGTCTAGGCCGGAAGGTAACAGGAGGCAAGGGACATGAAGTTTTACCCAGGTTCGGGCCCTCTTGATGGAGTTAAAACCCTACATCCTGCTTGATTAATATTGATGATATGGGTAGTACAAGAGTAGATCTACCACGAGATCAGAGAGGCTAAACCCTAGAAGCTAGCCTATGGTATGACTGTATGTTGTGATTGTTGTCCTACGGACTAAAACCCTCCGGTTTATATAGACATCGGAGAGGGTTAGGGTTACACAGAGTCGGTTACAATGGTAGGAGATCTACATATCCGTATCGCCAAGCTTGCCTTCCACGCCAAGGAAAGTCCCTTTCGGACACGGGACGAAGTCTTCAATCTTGTATCTTCATAGTCCAGGAGTCCGGCTGAAGGTATAGTCCGGCTATCCGGACACCCCCTAATCTAGGACTCCCTCAGTAGCCCCTGAACCAGGCTTCAATGACGACGAGTCCGGCGCGCAGATTGTCTTCGGCATTGCAAGGCGGGTTCCTCCTCCAAGTACTTCATAGAAGATTTTGAACACAAAGGATAGTGTCCGGCTCTGCAAAATAAGTTTCCACATATTGCCGTAGAGAGAATAATATTTACACAAATCTAATCTGCTAACGTATTCCGTAGCGTGACATCACACTACGGCCAAGCCTTTATTCGAATCGTTTCCCCCCCCCCCACCTCAGCGCGTTTCGCGAGGCAGTTTCCTTGGCACATCTTGTCAAAGCAGAGATCGTGTTCCCTTTATTTGCGGGATTCTCATCAATACGGTCATGGGTAACCCAACCGTTTCTAGGACTCCTAGACTATAGGCAAGTCCAAACGGCCACGGAGAGGACGCTTGATATTCACCCTCTTTATAAAGGGACAAGGCTTTTACTTTTTCCCTCCCGTGCTCAATCGAATCCTTCCCCCACCTCGACCTTAAACACCCAAAGTCCAGGTCAGGTGCTCCGAACCTTCAATCATGTCCTGATCTAGCCTTCAAGGCTGATGGATGCCTTCCTCCATCATGGAAGAAGACATCAAAAAGTTGAGGGAGGCCAGATATCTGACCGCCGAGGTTTCGCATCGGCTGCCGACCCGAGGGCAGGCCGTCTCCTCTCCCGAACCCAACGAGAACGTCATGTTTGTCTCCCACTTCCTCCGAGGTCTAGGCCTTGCTCTAGATCCTTTCGTCAAGGGTTTGATGTTTTATTACGGGCTAGATTTCCATGATCTAGCTCCGGACTCCTTTCTTCATATCACGACATTTATTGTCGTGTGTGAGGCCTTCCTCCGTGTTACCCCTCACTTCGGCCTGTGGCTCAAGACCTTTGAAGTAAAACCGAAGATGATCGAGGGGCAACATGCAGCGTGCGGAGGTGCTTCAATAGGCAAGATGACGGGAGCTCCATGGCCAAAAGGTTCCATTCCAGAGGTGTCTGAATTGTGGCAACAGGAGTGGTTTTACATCACGGCTCCTAGAAGTGCCAAGTGGGCGGCCGCCCCTGTTTTCTGCTCGGGCCCCCCACTACAACTGATGTCATGGATCAGCAGAGGTCTAAGCTAGGGTCCAGCCAAGGACGTGCCTATACTGCAAAGCCGCATTCGAGATATCTTCGAGGGGGATTTTAGTTTGGTTGTGGTAATACAAGTTATGCTGGTTCGTCAAGTCCAGCCTTGCAAATGTCGGTCCCTTCGCTTGTGGGAGTTCAATCCAGAGGGACCGCGTGTCATTCAAAATTTCCTCGGCTTGACGCACGAGGAGATGTACAAGTCATTCTTCGGACCTCAGGTAGAGTGTCCGGATATCACCGAGGACGTGGGCCTGAGCAGTAACCGCGCCGCCGAACAGGTAAGGAATCTTCTGGCCGAACATACTATCTCTTATTTGTTACGAAGTTATTTTTGAGAGTTTGCTTTTTGACCAGGACTGGCTAACAAAGGCAAAGTTGATTCGGTGTTCGGCCCCCCTTCCTGAGGGTTTGGACAATCCGGTATTGGAAAAGATGCTCCAGGTCGCACCTTGCCCGGAGCCCTTGAAGGAAGATACTGGGGAGGATAATACGGGCGGACGCGGGCCCCCAACGCTGCCCATTCTAACCGAGGGAGCGAGCGTCTCCATGAAGGAAGATGGCCGGATGAGGAAAAGGACTGCGCCCGAGGATCCGGAAGCCGAAGCTTCCAAACGGGAGAAGAAGTCTCCCACAGAGGGTCCTACCTCGGGGGGTGCTTTTGCCGCACAAAGTCCGCAAGGGGATCAACTCTCCAACGAGTCGTAAGTGACCCAAAATACTTTAATAGTACAGGTATGCCATCTTTTTCTTCTGAGAAAATAACCACCGCATATATCTTTGTAGTTCGAGCCTTAGCCCCTCTCAAATGAGCTCGTCTTCGGGGGATCTTCTTCCAGAGATGATGGAGAGCGAAACGCCTCCTCCGGACTTCTCCGCTCCAGAAGCGGGCGACTCGGAAGTGTCGTCGCGGAGGGCCTCTCCGAGTCCGGTGAGGCCAGAAGATAATTCCATTGACCCCGAAGCTCCCAGTGTCCGGCTCCTGAAGAGAGCAGACAAAAGAGTCCGGCACCGTCTGGTGTGCGATCAGATGTTCTGAGGGAGTTGGTGGGGCGAGCGGCCATCTCAGATGAACACTGTATGCTGATGAATACGGTGATGGAGAGAATCTTGTCCGCCGAAAGCGGATTGCATGAAGCTTTTATGAGTCTACCAACAGGCTTTGAGGTACGTAAGATAATGTATGATAGTCCTGCACATGCTAGGTGTGCCCTGTGTAGATAGTATCCCCTGAGACTCTGGTTGTCGTCGGGAACAGCGACGAACAGAGGATCATATTCCCAGGTAATAACCATACTGCCTCTATGTGCAGGTGATGGAAGCTCCGGTGGCTAGTCGGACTAGCAAGTTTGCCAATTTAAAACGGCAGCTGGATGCGGCAGACGCCGACATCGAGCTTGTTAACAAAAGGCTTGACGAGGCACAGGGTAAGTGTTATTATCTGGTAAACGCCACATAGTAAGAGCAGCATGATGCCAGTATCTTTAATATGTTGTGACTGCAGATGGAGCTACCACTGTTGAAGCCTTGCGGGTAGAACTTTCCCAAGCCAAGGAACACGCGAGGATTGGTAATGCGGCTGCTTTGAAGGCGGCCGAAGAGTTGAAAGCCGAGAAGGCCACGCATGGCGAGAGCCAAGATAAGATGGCCAAGATGGCCATAGAATTAAAAGACGCCGCCGACCATTGTCGGGTTCTTGAAAAAGAAAACCTAGCGAAGGCATCGGACCTTGAGAAGGCTACTGCGACGAAAAAAGACATCCGCTCTGCTATGAGGGCGAAGAAAGAGGAGCTGCGAGAAGCTGGGGATATTGCAGCTGGGAAATCCTTTATGTTACGGAGGAAGTTCGGAGATCCACGGTATGCCCCTATGGATCGGCTGTGGAGTTCGGAGGATGTGTATATGGATTTGGCGGCGAGCGCTGCCGATGCGGCCAAGTACTTCCAGGGTCAGACGGACCATGAAGTGGACCAGCTGTTTTGGACACAATTCCATTCTCCCGAGCGTCCGCTTTCATTGACTGACCAGTTAGCCGAATGGGCCGAACTGAATAGGTTGTCCGGACTCACCATGAAGTCTGTTGTGGATCAGCTATGGCCGGAAAGGCCAAAACCGAACAGCTATTTCAGCTTAGTGCAATAGTTCCTTGATGTGGTGCCACGCATTAATGCGATGAAGAGGTCGGCATGCATAGAGGGCTCACGGATGGCTTTTGCCTGTGTTAAAGCATACTGGGCGGAGATGGATGCTACCACTATTGCAGCGCGGGATTCGGCCATAGGCCGAATGGCTGTTGAGCACTATTTTGAAGAAGTTCTTGAGGGTGCTCGTTTGATAGAGACCCAGTGCTCAAAAAATATTATGTTTGAGTGATATGTATTCTCATTGTAAGCTAAATGCTTTTTATAAATATTTATAATGCTATTTTTATACTTTTGCATGAAAGTAATATGATGTCTCCTGGGCGGCCATTTATGTATACATATGTATAACCTGAAAGATTGCAGCCGTCGGCTTCAACCCCCACGCATATAATGCCGAGGTGCTCGCAAAAAACGCGCGTTCACACTTAACCCAGCGTCTTGGTCCTATTAAGGAGGTGATAGCAGAGCGAGCGAGGCAACCGGACTATAATGCTTTAGCACTTTCACTTAGCCATAGGAGTTTGACAGTGGGGTTACTAGATAGCCCCTGGTGGCTCCGCACTCTCCCGATCCCGGGGTGCGTACATGCCTGGCCGGAAAACGACCCTTCGTTGAGGCGGAGGAATTCTAACATTCCAACAGCTCATCGAGTGGTTGACCAGTTCCACGCTATATCATGACAGTCAGTTTTCGGCTTTCTCTACTGAGGTGCTCGTCCGGATGAACCAGGGCACAATCGCAGTAGTTCTCCTGGTGCTACCTTAGCCAGTAAAGCGGAACGTAAGGCACCAAAACACAGGAGCCGGGCAAACCCAACATTTGACCAAAGACAATGATTCAGAGCTGATGCATATAGGGCCAAACTCGCGACGCCGAACACTCCCTAAGGTATTCGGTCTTTGTGGTATAAACCGGGCCTAAATAGTGGCCTTTGTAAGAAGCCCCTTGTGTCCAGGTACATGCATTGTTCTGGCGTGGCCACATGCCAAGACGTCAACATCCTTCTCAACGGTGGATATGTATCAACAAGAGACAATAAAAAAGGATTACGCAGGGTCTTAATCTAAAAAGAATCCTTGGAGCGGGTCCCTGCTGCACGTCTGTGCCTGTGTCTCCGTTGTGCTGTATCCTAGACGGGTGTAGCACGATGATCGTCTGTAAAAGAGAGGAATTTAGGTGAAAAAGTTGTCGTGCAAAAGGATAGTTTTTAAAGAAACCATGTATAATTCAAGATGAGAAAAAATTGCCACTTGTCTGCGCGTGTTGAGCCCCTTGTATTGGCAAATAGGGGTGTGACCATTTATCCTGTATAAATAGCGGCGCCGAACTTGATTAATCGTGTCCGAGGTCTTGACGACCTATTGAATGCTTTCGCTGGTCTGGACATTTTTAGTGTGCGGCTGCCAAGGCAGCCGCACTCTCTTCGGCGTGCAAAGATCGCTTGATATTTCCGTTCACTGTAATGATGCCACGTGGGCCGGGCATATTGAGTGTGAGGGAGGCGTAGTGTGGTATTGCATTAAAGCGAGCAAAAGCTTCGCGTCTAAGCAGTGCTTGATAGCCACTTTGGAATGGAGCGATGTGGAAGATTAAATGTTCGCGACGGAAGTTATCGGGGGAGCCGAATATAACTTTTAATGGGAGGGAGCCCGTACAACGAACCCCTGGGCCTGGCATTACTCCTTTAAAGGTAGTATTGCTATGGCGAATTTTTGTTGGGTCTAACCCCATCCCGCGGATTGTATCCTGATATATTAGGTTTAGATTGCTGCCATCGTCCATCAAGACTCGTGTGAAGTGATATCCGCCAATTACTGGGTCTAATACCAGGGCAGCCCATCCTGCACGCCGGATACTTGCTGAGTAATCGCGATGGTCGAAAGTGATCGGTTGAGACGACCAGTGGCAGGACTTCGCGGTGACGGGCGCTTGGGTATATTTTCCTGGGAGTGCCGCGTTGTTTTTTCCCTTGATCACGTGTAACACGTTTACTGTTTTGACTTCTGGTGGGAATTTCTTTTGTTCCTCGGTGTCTTGCTTGGGAGGCTCGTCCTCGTCTTCGCTTGGTGTATCCTCCCCCTTGTGTATGGCGTTAAGCTTGCTGGACTGCTTGAAGACCCAACATTCTCTATGGGTATGATTAGCAGGTTTACCAGGGGTACTATGGATCTGACATACTTGGTGCAGAATTTTGTTTAGGCTGGACAGTTTGTCCCTGGTGCCTTTAGAGGGCGGCTTTTGCTGACCTGGCCGAGAGCTTTTGAATCCGGCGTTTACTGTCGTGCCCTTCGTGTTGTCTTCTTTATTCCGACGTTTGTTATTGCTGTTGCACCATGATTTCCCGTTTCCATCTCTAACTTCAGATGTACTAGGGTCGCTGGTGCTGCATCTGGCTAGCCAGCTGTCCTCACCCGCGCAAAAGCGGGTCATGAGGCTTGTTAATGCGGCCATTGTTCTCGGCTTATCTTGGCCGAGGTATCTGGCGAGCCATTCGTCACGGACGCTATGCTTAAAAGCTGCCAAGGCTTCGGCGTCCGGACAGTCGACAATCTGGTTCTTTTTAGTAAGAAACATGTTCCAAAGTTTTCGGGCTGACTCTCCGGGCTGTTGAGTTATATGACTCAAATCATCCGCATCCGGAGGTCGGACATAAGTCCCTTGAAAATTTGCCCGAAAGGCGTCTTCGAGCTCTTCCCAACTTCCAATGGAGCTTTCGGGGAGGCCTTTAAGCCAGTGACGAGCTGGCCCTTTGAGCTTGAGGGGTAAGTACTTGATGGCGTGGAGATCATCTCCTCGAGCCATATGGATATGAAGGATATAGTCCTCAATCCACACCCCAGGGTCTGTTGTTCCGTCGTATGTCTCTATGTTTATGGGTTTGAATCCCTCTGGAAATTCATGGTCCAGCACCTCATCGGTGAAACATAGGGGGTGAGCGGCACCCCTGTATCTGGGTGTACCGCGTTGTTTGGATGTTTGTTGTGTTGCATTGTATGCTGGGGCGCGCTTGTGTGGTCCATAGATGGATCTTGTTGCGCCGTCCTTTGGGTGCGAGCCCTCGCATGGGTCGCGTGTTGTATTGTGAGTGGCATTGTTTGCCGCTCTGTGTTGGCAGTGGGGTCGTCTATCCGGCCAGGTGGCTGCTTTGATATTTGGTTGTGGGGGGTCTGAGGCCTCCTCATCGAATTCAGGTAGCAGCTTCCGCTTTGGGTAGCTCTTGGAGGGGCGATTGTCGCCGTACCTCGCTGCTGTGTTGAGTATTTTACTCCATCTGATTTGGAGTGTGTCTTGCGCAGCCTTGAGCCTTTGCTTCTGTTTTTTAAGACTCCTCGCGGAGGCAACAAGCCTTTTACAGGCATTCTGCTGCTCCGGGTGCCTGTCCGGCGTTATGTCGTCCGGACTATTATCCTTGATAGAATTTGTTTGTTCGGTTTGATTATCCGGATTGCCGTTGTCTGGCAGCGGTTCACCCTGCTCCAGCGCTGGGTCTGTGTGATCATTATTTCTATCGAGGCAGGATTTGGGGCGGCACTTGCGTCGCCGCTTTGACTGCTTCTCGAGGGAACAAGCCTTCGGTGCGTCCTTTCGCTCCTCGTCGTCATCTTTTGGTGCGTCCACCATGTATATGTCATATGATGAGGTGGACGTCCAGCGCCCTGTGGGCGGTGGTTCTTCTTCGCCTCCCGCATCGTCGTCCATACCGTCGATGTCTTCAGAGTCGAAGTCGAGCATGTCGGTTAAATCATCGACAGTGGCTACGAAGTGGGTGGTGGGTGGGCATCGAATTTCTTCGTCTTCCGCATCCCAATCCCGCTGGCCATAATCCGGACAGGGCTCTCTTGACAAAGAGAGAGACTTTAGTGATTTCATAAGGTCGCCAAAGGGCGAGTGCTGAAAGATATTTGCAGCAGTAAACTCCATGATCGGCGCCCGATCGGATTCGATTGGCAGGGGCGCGGAAGGTTCGGAGTCCAGAAAAGAGTCCGTCACCTTGGAGTCACGGGCTTTGCAGAGGATGAGGTTGGTGTTCGTCTCGATCGCCGTTGAGACTGCGGCCCCCGAGGCGGTGTCTAGCCATCCGTCCTCGATTGGCGCAATTGGCTCCGAGCTAAGGGTCAGAGCTGGTGCGGGTGTGGCCTCCGGGATACTATTCGGCAGCAGAGCTAGGTCATGCCCATCGTGATAGCGCGGCGCGCCCGGCTGTGGCTCGAATCCGTCGAAGATCAAGTCTCCGCGGATGTCGGCCGTGTAGTTCAAACTTCCAAATCTGACCTGATGGCCAGGGGCGTAGCTTTCAATCTGCTCCAGATGGCCAAGCAAATTAGCCCGCAGTGCAAA
This sequence comes from Triticum dicoccoides, assembly GCF_002162155.2. Lineage (NCBI taxonomy): Eukaryota > Viridiplantae > Streptophyta > Magnoliopsida > Poales > Poaceae > Triticum > Triticum dicoccoides. The sequence continues at coordinate 487,332,735 of NC_041384.1, read as the reverse complement.
GCCACCGAAGACAGAGATCTGTCCGGGGAGAAAAGTCTCACCCTGGACCGCATCACTATTGATGATAGTAGGAGCCATCAAGCCTAACGGCGATGACACAAAGGAACTCTCAATGAAAGCACCAATGTCGGTGTCAAAACCGGCGGATCTCGGGTAGGGGGTCCCGAACTGTGCGTCTAGGCCGGATGGTAACAGGAGGCAAGGGACACGAAGTTTTACCCAGGTTCGGGCCCTCTTGATGGAGGTAAAACCCTACGTCCTGCTTGATTAATATTGATGATATGGGTAGTACAAGAGTAGATCTACCACGAGATCAGAGAGGCTAAACCCTAGAAGCTAGCCTATGGTATGATTGTATGTTGTGATTGTTGTCCTACGGACTAAAACCCTCCGGTTTATATAGACACCGGAGAGGGTTAGGGTTACACAGAGTCGGTTACAATGGTAGGAGATCTACATATCCGTATCGCCAAGCTTGCCTTCCACGCCAAGGAAAGTCCCTTCCGGACACGGGACAAAGTCTTCAATCTTGTATCTTCATAGTCGAGGAGTCCGGCTGAAGGTATAGTCCGGCTATCCGGACACCCTCTAATCCAGGACTCCCTCACCCACTAGCATGTGTAGGAGTTGATTGAGCCATGTATGTGTTTCCTACCTTGCTATACCTGCTATGCTTAGAGTTGAGTCAGGTCTGGTGCATCTAGGTGATGGGCTAGAGTGAAATGATTATGTCGGTAATGTGAGGAGTGTGTTGAACATGATTTGGTAAAGGTATCGATGAGAGGCCATGTAGGAGTACATGGTGGGTTGTTTCATTGAGGCCGTCCCTAAGAACTGAGATTTGTATGTGTGATTTAAGAATCAGCTACTACCATACATTGGACCCGAAACCAACGGACTCTCTCGGCTTCTTAATCACCCTAGTACTCTGTCCAGGAGTTGCAACTAGTTTCTGGTGTTTGTAGATTATGTGTTGGCGGCCGTGCATAGCGCTGACCCTGGGGGTGGGCTATGATGCAGTAGATACACCGTGGCCGGGTATGCCGGGCGCCGTTAGGCGTCTTGGGACCCTGTTCACATCGTTCGGGGTCGTATGTGGAAACCTCGGCCGGACTCCCTGCGGATGGAACCTGGATAGGCGATAAACCTGGACTAGAGACTTGAGTGTTTAGGTAGGCCGTGGCCGACACCCTCGTTGGGCTTCCGCTTGAAGGTTGCCGAGTACATGTTGTGTAAACGACGGTAAGTGGTGAGAGCGTGTATGAAGAAGTACACCCCTGCAGGGTTAACATCATCTATTCGAATAGCCGCGTCCACGGTAAAGGACTACTTAGTTGCCTATATAGTTCATAGACAAGTTAATGGTTACTACTAAAAGACTCAAGATAAGTGTGAGTACCGAGGATGGCCCTCTCGTAGGATGACGAGGGAGGATCCCCGATGGAGTATTGTGTTGGTGATTTAGTGGACTCGTGTGCGAAAACTATTTACTAGTGGTGTCTCGTAGGATAGCTTAGCCAAGAGTCAAAGCTGGCTTGCTGCAATAACTCCACCACCTTCTTGAGAATGAGCATGTATAGTAGGTTCTGTTGTAAGACTTGCTGAGTACCTTTGTACTCATGTTTGCTTTAATTACTGTTTTCAGACGACAACACCGCCCCCTCCGATGGGTTTTATGTAGACCTCGACGTTGATGAGTAACTTGCCACCCAGGTGGTGATCCTGGCCATGGAGGGCCCTATGTAGATAGACATGCTTCGAGAAGCCTTCTTTCTTTCTAGTGTCTGTACTCAGACTATTTGCTTCCGCATGTGCTTGTATGCTTGTATGACTTGAGTGTCGGGTCTGTGACCCCTACCTGTATGAACATGTTATGTATGGCTCTCTGGAGCCTTTAAATAAAGTACTTGAGTTGTAGAGTTTTGTTGTGATGCCATGTTGTATTTGCACATATCGAGCATATTGTGTGTATGATTGAAATGCTTGGTATGTGTGGGATCCAACAATCTAGTTGTTTATCCTTGGCAACCTCTCTTATGGGGAAATGTAGTCTAGTGCTCCTCGAGCCATAGTAGTCCGCTACAGCCCGGTTCACCGGAGTCCTGCTAGCCCAGCACTACTACTCGGGACATTTGACTGGCCGGCATGTGTTTCACTTCGTTCCTATGTTTGCCCCTTGGGGGAAATGTCACGTGGTGACGTCCGGAGTCTTGCCTAGCCTGCTATAGCCCGGGTTCCCCGGAGTCCTGTTAGCCCAGTGCTACAGCCCGGATTCACACGCTGATGACTGACATGCTCGATGTGATTCATGTATGCCTGTCTCCATAGGTCTGTGCCGCTTTGGGTTCATGACTAGCCATGTCGGCCAGGGTTCTCTGTCATATGGATGCTAGCGACACTATCATATACGTGAGCCAAAAGGCGCAAACGGTCCCGGGCCATGGTAAGGCGACACTCGTGGGGATACCGTGCGTGAGGCCGCAATGTGATATGAGGTGTTACCGGCTAGATCAACGTGACTTGGAATCGGGGTCCTGACACCCTCATATGATGTTCAATTACTCCTCTCGGGACCCCAACTAGCTTCTTGGGCTCCCAGGCGAATACTTCCTTGTTCGCTCGCAGGAAGTCCACCAACTCCTTTTCTTGGTCGGGGCAAGGTCGGCGCCTATGATAAAGTGGCTCCTGAGGACCCGTCTTCATCGACTGGCACCTGCTTTGTTTCAGCCTTGTCTTGGGTAAACAACTGCTTCTTCTTGGTCGTTGCAGCCCCCTTGACCCTGGGCTCTGCCTTGTCGGCCGGGCAAGCTGCCGTCGTGGCCCAGAAGGCTAGCTTGAGGGCCGCCACAGTTTCCTTGGTGTCTCCGGTCACAGTGAGGACGCCCTCGCTTCCTGGCATCTTCATGAGGTTGTAAGCAGGGTGAGTTGCCGCCTTGAACTGGGCCAGCGCCGGGTACCCAAGGATGGTGTTGTGCGGCATACTGATGTGGGTGATGTCGAAGTCGATTAGCTCGGTGCGGTAGTTGTCGCGCATGCCGAAGGTTACGGGAAGACGGATCTGCCCCAAGGGGTTGGAGGAGCCTCCGCTGACTCCGGAGAAGGACCGGCTGGGGAGGAGCCGCTCAAGCGGTACGTGGAGGAGACTGGAGGCCTCCACAGAGAGCATGTTGAGGCCAGCGCCACCGTCGATGAGGGTCTTGGTGACGGCTACCCCGCAGATGGTCGGCGTGCAGAGCATCGGAAGCACGCCCAAACCGACAGTGTTGATCGGGTGATCTCCTAAGTCAAAGATCAGGTCGGCCTTTGGCGCCGCCCACCCCGGGGGAGCCCCTGCCACGTGGAGGCTGCCCTGATCTGGCGGAAGAACGGCTTGACGTGACGGCCCGAGGGTGGTGCCTGCGAGCCGCCGAGAAGAGTTGAGATGATGGGGGCCGCCGGTTCCCCGAAGCGCGTGATGAAGAGGCCGCGTAGCTCCTGCCAGGTGGCCATAGACGATTCCGGCAGATGGAGGAGCCAGGCGCGTGGCACACCAGCGAGGGCCATTGGGAACCAGTCGGCCATGATCTTATCGTCGCCCCCAGCCTCCAGAACGGCCTCCTCGTATGCCAGCAGGAAGGTCGCCGGATCCGCCGCACCATCGTAACGGGGCGGCATCTCCGACCTGAACTTGGGCGGCCACTGCACCCGCCGCAGGGCGGGAGCAAGGGCCCGGAGCCCCAGGCGCCGCCATGGGCGCCCGCGGATCCAGCCGGAAAAGTTGCGCCAGCCGTTGGGAGCGAGCGCGAAGATGGTGGAGCGCGGACCGACAGAGGGAAAGCTCCGGCGCACCCCTACCTGGCGCGCCAAATGTCGGATTTCGAGTTCCGGCAAAACCCTTAAGGTTCGAGCAATGGGGTGCGCGCGAAGAGATCTCTCCCTCACTGATCATGCCCTCAAACACTTCACGATCTCTAGGCTAAGTACACGAACTCACAACACATGAGACACAAGATTTATATTGGTTCGGGTCACCGTTGTGGTGTAATACCCTACTCCAGTGTGGTGGTGGTGGATTGCCTCTTGGGTTGAGGATGAATAGTACACGGGGAAGAACAGCCTCCTGCGGAGAAGTGTTCTTGTGCTTGGTGGACTTGGGGGTGGTAGGCCTTTCTCTCCCCGATCAGATGAGATGCCTAGCTATGGTGGTGGCTAGTCCTATTTATAGAGGCCCTGGTCCTCTTCCTAAATATTGAGCGGGAAGGGAGCCAACAACGACCAATTTGAAAGGGGATAGCTAGTACAGTTTATCCTGACAAAAGTAGTCTTCGCCTGCCAAAGGCTCTGGTGGTGACGCCGTGTTAGGCTCCACAGTGACCTCCGTCTTGCCGCCCTCCTAGTCTTGGTCACGTTGCACCGATATGGAAACCTTTGCTTGACGCCTCGGTACTCCTCGCATGCGCTTGCCTCCTTAGCACCAAAGAGAAAATAAGGACATTGTGCGCGCTGGCGCCCGCCTGGCCTTGGTCGTCATGGCTCACCTCATTGGAACCTCACGAGGTTTGCCTTGCCTTGATCTCTCCGCCCCTCGTGAACCAGCCTGGTGAGGCCGCTCCTGAGGAGGTCTTACGTCGTCCGCCTCGCGAGGCTTGGCCCCTCGCGAGGGTCTTGAGTCCTTGTTGGTGAAGATGGGCCGTACAGGCCCGCTTGCAGAGCCACGCCGTGGACCGCAGGCAGGCAAGTCTGGGGACCCCCGTTCCCAGAACGTCGACAATTACAAAAGAATTAATGTGCAAAAAGAAATATAAATAATAATAAATGTAGTCACAAAAATAAGTTCAAGTGATTTATTTTTCTTTATATTTATTAGTAAAAAACCATTAGATTTTCATAGTAAAGGGAAAAAAGTCTAAGTTTAGTAGTTGGTAAACGTGCTTGAATTTGGAGATTTATCTTCACCTATTTTACTTTCAGTTGAATTCGTAATTGTTTGAACCGTGTGATCTCCCATTATGTAGATTGGTAACCAAGTTAAACCTGATTATAAATCAATTCATGACGGTCATGGGTAAAATTGTATATCCTTCGGTCACGGATAAACATATAGTTTCCTCAAATTTTGCGTTGCAACTTTTATTAACAATAGATATATGACATTAAACTTACCTAATTGCATAGAAGCGAACCATAATACATACTGGAATATTTAAACCTTAAGCTAGAGAGAGAGAGGGAGGGGAGGGGGGGCATTTGAACTTGAATTTTTTAATCCGGACACATATTACAAAAGAAGTAGTGTTTAACAAGAAGCATAAATAATAATAAAATCTAGTCGCAAAATAACATGTACTTATTTCTTCTTTATAGTTATTCTTAAAGAATCATTAGAGTTTTTCATAGCAAACAGGGAAAAAAAACAAGTTTAATAATCATAACCGATCTTCAATTCAGCGATTTATCTTCGCCTGTTTTACTTTCAGTCAAATTCCTAATAATTTGAATTGTGTAATCTCTCTTTGTAAATTGGTAATCAACTTAAACCTATTCGATTGTAATTGAATTGATGACGATCATAGGTAGGAAGTTTATATTCTTCAGTCATTGGTAAACAACTTGTTGGACATAACTCAACACAATTGTCACAAAATATACTAATCCGAAACAGGATCCTGCTACTTATCGGTACTTGTACCAACTTGGCACATAAAAGATACCAAAATGGCAAGAGCATGTGAAAAAGTATATGCGTCGTCTTTTTATAAATGCTTTGGGTTAGTGCAAGTTAGAGGTTGGTGTTCTTTTTGTGATTACACTGTAGTGCTCGGATCAATTGGCGATAGTACAAGCAAAGCTTCTCGATGCATATTTGAAATTTTGTAGTGTTACGCGGGTGCTATGAATATATTCAAAGGCACCTGCTCCCTCCATTTCATTCTCTTTTTGACCAGTGTATAACGGCCCTTGGGGCTAAGCCGTTCTTGAATGAATCTGATTACGCGGTCCTAGTTTTCTGGTTTCCACACATTCTGTTGGCTCACAATTACCGGGAATATTTTACGACTTTATGCTTATGCATGCGCAGTATAATATATAATTAGGTTCTAGGGGCTCTGAATATCTTTCTGACGGTTCTCCGATGTAAAATAATGGATGAATACATGAATGTACAGGGAATATTATGTTAAGGAAATGCGATGATTAAAGTCTAAACTTGCTAAGTAGTGATAAAGAAATTACAGTAGGAGTATTAAATTTCAAGAGAGGGACTGTTTGTTTTTAAAGTACATTAAGAAAAAAGATACAATGAGAAATTTAAAAGTAGTTCCTCCGGTCATTATCCCACCGCTGACGCCGACGAGCAAAGCCTGCTCTGCCGACAGCGGTGGTGGGGCTGCCTCTCGAAACAGGCTTTCGCCCTGTTTTATATAAAGCAACAACCGAATCAAATACACGGTTGTTAGAAGTACAATTGTGTAGAGATAGAGATAGAGATAGGATAGTTTAAGCAAACTATGACTTGTCTTCTACTTCAAGTTTCGTTCACGTTGTACTCTTATATATATACCTCTACGAAGGTTAGATCAATACAACAACGTAGAACAACACAATATTCAGCCATCCTACAATTTCTACATGATATTAGAGCGGTTAGTCTCACGACGCCGATCCTAGAATTTTCCACCACTTTCCCAACGCGCCGCCCCGGGAAGATTAATCTCCTCTCCTCGGGGGCACGGTGGCCAATCGATCAAAGATCAGATTGGTTCCGTAGATTAGATTAGATAAATTCTTCAAAGTTAGAAATTCCATTAGATCAGTTTTCTCATTAGCCACCAAATAAATTCTACGACCCTCTTATCCGGCAAGAAATCTTCATAGATGGATGCACGGATCTTCCTCTGCAAGTTGCAGGGCACGACGGGCTTCTAGCCATCGTTCATCAGTAGACGCCACACGCGCATCCGGACTGCGGCAAGACCGGCTACTCGCCCGGTCCGCAGCGGCACCCATGCGCACGCACGACGGCAGCTATCCGATCTGGTGGCGGTGAGTTCGATCTAATCGAACCGTAGCATCGACTTCAGGCAAGGGAGGCCTGCATCAAGCGAATACTCTCGCGATCTGCATTGGCATCCCGGACAACGGCGCATCATCAGCAAGTTCTTCCTGCCAACACCAAGCATAATTTCATCGTCAAGGTCTTCATCAACATGGTCTTCATCACCATCATTATCAACACACCGCCGCCGCCTCGTCCACAAGATGGACACTTAGCGTCCTCTGACAGACTTTTCTGCAAGACACAACCTCGATGACGACAATGACTGTGTCACGGCGACGCATCGACCGCGTCATCCACGACGGTACAACTGCATCAACACGACGTCACTATAGTGACGACCCCAACATGGCCACACGGTTCTGGCTAAACCGATGTGTGTTCGATGGATTTCCTTCGGTCCTGGCAAAACCGGTGGACTCATCGCCGACGACACCCTCTGACATCCGCAAGGTGCATCGTCCACGACTGCAACTCCGTTATCTACAACATAGAGCAATTTTTTGCGCCTCCGACTTTGTGCGGCTTCATCATCCATGACGACTACACCATTGACCACGACTACCTCAACCACGGCTACATCATCATGATCGGGTACCTCGACATCGACATTGATGGCTAGTCTACAACAACTCATCGGCAACAACTTCAGTCAACAGCATTCGCGTCGTCACTTGCGTCCACGACACTCCCGTTATGACTGCGGGAGGGAATAGAGGAGAAGACATGGAAGGCATCAGAAGGGACGCAGTCACCGCCCTAGGTGCCGACCCATCAGCCATCAGAGTTACAGTGATGATGGCGCAGCGGAGAAGACGACAGAAGCGCGAGACTTCAAATTCAGTCACAATCGTGCGCTCCACTCCCACTACGACTGAGGGGGAATGTTAGAAGTACAATTGTGCAGAGATAAAAAGATAGAGATAGAATAGTTTAAGCAAATTATGACTTGTCTTCTACTCCAAGTCTTTCTCTCTCACGTTGTACTCTTACATATACCCCTATGAGGGTCAGATTAATACAACAACATAGAACAACACAATATTCAGCTATCCTACAATTTCTATAGGTTGAACGATATAAGATTGTGAGATAGCCCCATAGAGGTTGCCTCCTTGAGTGAAAGTGCTTCGATTGTGCATCACGGTGGTCGGTAGCAAATCATTGGCTGTGTCAGCTCTCATTGTTTTTTCTTTCTTTTTGTTTCATTCTTTTTTGTTCGTCTCGTGCTTGGCCACAATATTGCGTCAAAAAGTGTTAACGGTGACATTCTTGACCAGGCTGTGTTTCTCCCCTTAGACAAGCTTCTCAGGGCATCTCTAACACTATACATTGAACCATTCGTAAATGTCTGAATTGTTGAGACACTTTATGCCTTCCAACATTGTCCATCAAACATTCACAAATAGGGCACGTCCGAATTCTCCCAACCCGAGGCAAATCTGAAGGAGGTTTATGGGCTCCAGCACCATAGACCCACACAAAACCATTTATCTCTTTCCATTCCAACCGCTACTCCACTTCAAGCCGCATTCATGTCGATTCAGAACGGACGTGATTGGTCACTGGCACATGCCGGCCGAATGGCACATCATTCACACCGGTGCGGCGGTCGAGGCACCTGCTCCGGTCCGCCGCTGCGCAGTCGATTTCTGCGTTTTGGATGTTGCAGGAGGAGCATCGGTACAATCTGCAGCTCCTCAAGTAGCACATGCCCGTAGGGGGACATACCTTCGGTGAGCAGGCCCCCGTCGCCATGATCACGAAGAATCTGGGTTGCGTCAATGAGCAGTCGGCGCTATACGAGTTTGTGCGTAGCGCCCGCACCATATGCCGCAAGTGTTGACATCTTAGCGTCATGGAGGTGGAGCGCGACCTTCTGTTGAACAGATCGCGGTTTAGGCGAACGAGAACGCTGCCAAGGTCGGCAGCTCCACATCGTTCTCGTCAGACAGCAATGACCACGAGGTCAGACCATCCACGTCAATCATCGACCTCACCTATGTTGGTGGCTAGGCAGCAGACTTCGGTGAGAAAGCGTCGGAGGTGGGACACGGACCTACCCACGTCCGTTCAAGAGCAAGACGTGGGACACCGTTGGATGGCCGTCTCTTGCTAGCGTTGTTCGCGGACACATCAAGACGTGTCCATGAATGTTTTGCGTGTCTATTTTGATGGACGGTGTTGGAGATGCTCTCACAAGCTCTTCCCTCAGTTGCATAGGCTAACCGGCCATTCAGTATATGTTTGTCTCATGTGCGCAAGAAAAAGTCTATGCATGTTTCATGACATCTGCACAAAAAAAGAAGTCTATGTATGTTTCATGACCTCAGAGCTGAGGAGCATATGTCCAAAGTACAATTCAAAATACTCCACTTCCTTTATTCGTGAATCGTGACATCAGGCATCCTAGCAGTAGGCTACCACAGTCCTTGGCCACTTGAAAAGCATCAGAACATTTTAGCGTCAATTTCCTTCCATCCATGTATTCTGTCACCACTGTCAGTTAAGCTGGACCATCAGCAGGGCCTGTCATTACAGCCACAACGTCACGACCTCCACATATCAAGTCCAGGTACATGAGATCTGTGAGCAAGACATGCAACAACTCTCGATCTTGTGCCGATGCCGGTTTCAGAATCTGAATCTAGGGGACACCCGATTATATAAGTATGTTTCTGTTTTGACAGCTCAGTGTGGTTGTAAGACAATAGGCTTTGGGGGGAACCGACACAACCCTCTAGGGGTGGCCTATCACATATATATATAATGAGGTGGTATACAACGTTACAATATACACATGTAAATACAGTCTAACACCCTCCCTCAATCTTAGCCACTTTCTAATGAATCTAGAAGGGTAAGATTGCGCCTGCAAGTCTCAAACTGTGGCAAAGGCAATGGCTTGGTGAAGATGTCAGCAAGTTGATCCTTGGAAGAAATAAACTTGATCTGTAGTTGCTTCTGAGAGACACGTTCACGCACAAAGTGATAGTCAACTTCAATGTGTTTCGTTCGGGCATGGAATACCGGATTTGCAGAAAGGTATGTAGCACCGATGTTATCACACCAAAGAACAGGAGGCTGTGATTGGGGTATACTTAACTCCTGAAGCAAGGACTGTACCCAGATGATCTCTGATGTGGCATTGGCCACAGCCTTATACTCAGCCTCAGTACTGCTACGCGAGACAGTAGCCTGTTTCCGAGCACTCCGGGCAATCAGGTTAGAGCCAAAGAAGACAGCATAACCCCCCGTGGATCGCCTGTCATCCGGATTGCCAGCCCAGTCTGCATCAGAATATGCTGAAAGACAACCAGAGTCAGACGGCCGAATATGCAAACCATGAGCCACCGTGAAACGAATATAGCGCAAAATCCGCTTAACAGCAGACCAATGAGTGTCACGGGGTGACTGCAGATACTGGCAGACTCGGTTAACAGCATAGGAAATGTCTGGTCGCGTGATCGTCAAGTACTGGAGCCCACCAACAATACTCCTGTACTCTGTCGCATCAGAAGAAGAAAGAAGCACACCATCAACAGCATTGAGCTTATCAGTGGTAGACATGGGTGTAGTCGTCGGTTTGCACTTAAGCATCCCAGCTCGCTGCAACAAATCCAGAGAGTACTTCTTCTGCGTCATAACAAGGCCAGCAGCACGAGAAGTAACCTCCACACCAAGAAAGTAATGGAGCTTCCCAAGGTCCTTGACCGCAAAATCAGCACCAAGTGAGCGAACAAGCGCAGTAGCAGCCGACTGAGAGGAGCTGACCAAAATGATATCATCTACATAGACCAACAAGTACATAGTAACCTCAAGCCTTTGAAGAAGAAACAATGAGGAGTCAGCGGTTGATGATGCAAAACCATGAGCACGAAGAGCCATTGCAAGACGAGCATGCCAAGCATGAGGAGCCTGCTTCAGACCATAAATTGCCTTGGACAGACGACAGAGATGATCAGGGCGATCCGGATCAGAGAAACCCGGAGGCTGGCGCATGTAAACCTCCTCCGCCAAGACACCATGAAGAAAAGCATTTTGAACATCAAGCTGACGAAGAAACCAACCTCGAGTAACAGCCAGAGAGAGAAGAAGTCTGATGGTAGTAGGCTTGACCACTGGACTGAAGGTGTCTTCATAGTCAAGTCCAAAACGCTGTCGAAAACCACGAGCAACCAGACGAGCCTTATAGCGCTCAATGGACCCATCAGAATGCCTCTTCACTTTGAAAACCCATTTGGAATCAATGACATTTACCCGTGATTGTGAAGGAACAAGAGTCCATGTCTGATTGCGAAGAAGCGCTTGATACTCCTGCTCCATGGCCTCTCTCCAATGAGGAATGCGCATAGCAGCTTGATACGTGCGTGGCTCAAAGGATGGATCTGCGAGAGCAGCAGACATGCACGCCGCTAACCAAGCAACTGTGCCATCGTGACGTTGCTTAGGCTGAAAAATGCCACTCCGACTGCGCGTATGTGGACGTAGAGCAGCAGCAGGAGCCGGCGGAGGCGAAGGTGACGGAGACGTGACGGTCGCCGGAGATGCAGGAATCACCTCAGGCGAGCTCGGGACAGACGACTCCGGGCTGCATGGCGAAGACTGGCCCGACGACAGGGGCTCAGAGGCCATGGGCGAACCGAGAGTGGGCGAGGCCAGCTCCGGTGACACCGGCCCAGACGGCCTTGGCGAGGCGAGAGCAGGCGAGGCCGGCCCTGATGAGAAGGGCCCAGACACCCTGGGCGAGGCAGGGGCGGGCGAGGCCAGGCTTGGTGATGACTGCCCCGACGCCCTGGGCGAGACGGGGACCGAGGAGGCCGGCCCAGTCGGCGGGGTTGCAGGGCGCGACGATGGCGAAGGCAGCCCAGAAGCCAGAGGCGACCGGGCCAGGACGTCGATCGGCCGTGCATGAGCACGGAAACCGAGGCCATGCAGGGGCGCCATGTGCTCCTCATGCAAAACAGAAGGTGCCGAGGATGAAGGCGATGGCGACGAAGAGAAAGATGGCACTTCCAGAATCTCCAAACGAGCCCCACGACCAGTGCCTGCACCATGGTTAGGCAACAATAGAGGAGAATATGCAACATCATCAAATTGGTCAGAAGCAACAGAGGATGAATGCATGACAGGTGGCTCGGTAGTGGACACAGGGAGTTTGGCAAAGGGAAAAACATGCTCATCAAACACAACATCCCGAGAGATGTAGACACGATTAGTGGGCACATGAAGACATTTGTATCCTTTATGAAGAGAGCTATAACCAAGAAAAACACACTTCTTGGAACGAAACTCGAGCTTACGCTTGTTATATGGACGGAGATGGGGCCAGCAAGCACACCCAAACACCTTGAGAAAGGTGTAGTCCGGTTGTTCATTAAGGAGAACTTCAATGGGAGTCTTCATATTCAAAACACGAGTGGGAGTACGATTGATGAGAAAACATGCAGTGGTGAAAGCATCATTCCAAAAACGAAACGGAACAGATGCATGGGCCAAAAGAGTCAGACCAACTTCAACAATGTGACGATGCTTACGTTCTACTGAACCATTCTGCTGATGTGTATGTGGACATGCTAAACGGTGAGTGATCCCAAGCGACTGAAAGAAGGAGTTGAGGTTGCGATACTCGCCACCCCAGTCCGACTGAACATGAACAATTTTGTGCTTGAGAAGGCGTTCAACATGTTTTTGAAACTGAACAAAAATGTCAAACACATCAGATTTACGTTTGATAAGATAAAGCCAGGTAAAGCGGCTGTAAGCATCAACAAAACTGATATAGTAATTATGACCACTAACAGAAGTCTGAGCAGGACCCCATACATCTGAAAACACAAGTTCTAAAGGATGTTTCACCTCACGACTGGACTCCGAAAAAGGAAGTTGATGACTCTTCCCCTGCTGACAAGCATCACACACTGCTACATCTTTATTACTAGACACACTAGGAAGCTCATGACGACGCAAAACATGCCGGACAATAGGTGTGGCCGGGTGACCAAGACGAGCATGCCACTGTGACGGAGATACCCGAACTCCACTAAAGACGCGAGCGACGCCAGGATGCTCCAGACGATAGAGACCTTGGCAGAGCCGTCCACTAAGAAGAATGTCCCTCGTGCCCCGATCCTTAATAAAAAGATCAAAAGGATGAAATTCACAAAGCACATTATTATCACGAGTGAGTTTAGGAACTGAAAGAAGATTAGGTGTCACAGATGGAACTCGAAGAACATTGCGAAGTTGAAGACTCCTATTGGCATGTCTAGTGAGAAGTGATGCTTGACCAATATGAGAGATGTGCATACCTGCTCCATTGGCGGTGTGGATCTTGTCGGAGCCATGGTAGGGTTCACGAGTGTGAAGCTTCCCCATCTCACTGGTCAGGTGCTCTGTCGCCCCAGAGTCCATGTACCAGTGGGGATCAATGGAGTAGGACTGAGTGTGTCCCTGTGGCTTCTGCGGCGGCGGACGATCAGCCATGGCGACCTGACGAGCAAAGTTGCGTGTATCCTTCCCGTCATTGCCGAGACCAAGAAAACCCCGCTGGAAGCGCTTGTGACACTTCGAGGCCCAGTGCCCATCGCGACCACAAAGCTGGCACACACGTGGACCGCCAGCCCCTGGTAGCGTCGCAGTAGGAGGAGGGCCGAGGCGGGTGGTGGTGACTGCCCCGAAGGAGCCCTGGATGAAGCAGAGGAGCGACCACCCTTGGTGGCGGCGTTTGCCGAGAGGGCGCCGTTGCCCCTGGATCGGCGCGTCTCGACTCGTTGCTCAGTAAGCAAGAGGCGTGAAAAGACCTCGTGTGCTGGCATGGGCGTGGAGTTGCCTCTCTCATTGATGATCTCGACTAGGGCGTCATACTCCTCATCAAGACCATTGACAATAAACGAGTTGAACTCGGAGTCGGTGAGGGGCTGTCCAATGGAGGCCAGCGTGTCGGCGAGACTCTTGACTTTGTTGTAGAACTCAGTGGCGGTGGAGTCAAGCTTCTGACACTCCCCAAGTTGGCGACGGAGCCCAGATACACGAGCCTGCGACTGTGCCGCAAACGAGCGCTCAAGAATAGTCCATGCCTCGTGGGACGTCTTGGCGAAGACAACAAGCCCAGCAACGGCCGGAGAGAGCGACCCCTGGATGGAGGAGAGGTTCGCCTGATCCTTCCCTGTCCAGACACGGTGAGCCGGATTATAGACCGAACCGTGCACACTGTCAACCAGCGCAGGAGGGCAAGGGAGAGAGCCGTCGACATAGCCAAGCAGATAGTGACTCCCAAGAAGCGGAAGAACCTGCGCGCGCCAGAAGATGTAATTGTCCGACGACAACTTGATGGTGATGAGATGGCCGAAGTGAAACGGCGGCGGCGGCTGCGATCCCATCGAGGAGACTGGCTGAGGTGAGACCACCGTGGAGACAGTCAGAGGGGCAGCCGGCGCGGTGACAGAGGGCGCGATGGCCGCGGTTGACGCCGCGAAGCCTGCCAGCGCGACGTCCTCCGCCACCAGCGGCGCAGTGGCCGAGGACGCGACAGCCGCGGTTGACGGGGCGGCGGCGGTGTGGGCCACAAGCGCCTGCCCGGGCGAAGTAGCAGCCGGCGGGAGCGCGAAGAGGGAGCCGACGCTCCGTGTCCCGATCGGCGCCTAAAGGGAGGCGGCATCCAGCGGCCTCGAGAGAAGTGCCGCGAGGGAGGCCGGCAGAAAACCGGTGGCGGTGGAGCCGGACGCAGCGGTGGACGTCATAGCAGTCGGGCGACGGCGACGGCGGGCGCGGCGGCGGCGGCGGTTTAGGGTTTTTAGACGGAAGCGGACATAACCTAGCGTGATACCATGTAAGACAATAGGCTTTGGGGGGAACCGACACAACCCTCTAGGGGTGGCCTATCACATATATATATATATAATGAGGTGGTATACAACGTTACAATATACACATGTAAATACAGTCTAACAGTGGTGAATATGCAAGTGCTCCATTCAGCTGGTGTCCTCCCGTTCCCTTCACTACACTGCTCTAGTAGGAGAAAAACAAGTGAGCTACAGTCATGCCCACTGGAAACGGATGGTTTTTAGCATGTTCCTCTTTTCCTTCGCGTGTCACGTCAATTCCCTAGTTGACAGAGATTTGCATCATGCGCTAGCAGCCATGCAAACTACTGTAATTAACTTTGTAAAGGTTCCTCGCCGAGAAAAGTGACCTTGTGTGGGGGAACTGTACTGCAAGAATTCTGGCAAATGTTTGGACCATACTGTTTGAGAAAAGAAAATACCATACAACTGCGGGAATGTATCTGGTGCATCGTTAGCATCACAAGCACCGGTGCACTACAAGCCTATATGGTTTGTGACTATATTTATCATATGTTACCACATTATTTTTCCCACACTTGTCTTATTATTTTGGATGCTCAAAGTTTTAGTCACACTGTGGCTTGCCTTAGGGATTTTGCCATACTTTTTGTGTGAATAACATGTGGGACATATTGCTAATAAAATACTTCTTTGGCTAAGAGCATCTACAGCGGGGCATCTCAACCCCGCCTCAAACATCTGGGCGGACTGACCTGTCACAAAATTTCGATCCAGCCGGACGCCTCAAACGGGTCTCAAACGCCGGACTGACCGGCACCCGTCATATCCAGCCCAAATATGGGGCAGATATGGGGGCGTCTGGACGCGCCTGCCACGTGGACTGACGTCGGGGTCCCACGCGGAATTGTCCAAAAAGCCGATGGTCTGAAGCTCATCTCCTCCGTCGGACCGATGTCGCCGTGTGGCGCCACTCTGGCGGGCCATGTAATTCCTAGCCCGGCTATTTAAGCCGACCGCCGGCACCGAAACCCTACCCGTCCACATTTTCCTCCGCATGTCCGTCGCCGCCGTCACTTTCCACTCCTCGTCCACCACCACTTAGTAGCCATGCCCCCACACCATCGGATAAGGAGCCACCCAGTTCTAATGCCGGAGCGACTGTTGTAGCTCCTTGAGCAGATCCAGACAAGGCGCGAAGCCCGGATCGCCACGAAGCTACCTCCGTATGCAGTGGATCCGGAGGAGGAGTTGGAGGTTGAGGAGGAGGAGGAGGAGCCGGAGGAGGATGTAGGGGACGCGGATCTATAGGCAAATCAGAAGGCCATCCGAGATTCCCTCCGCTCGGAGTCGGATGCGGAGGTGAGATGCCGCCGCCGGCAGGAGATGGAAGTGCAGCACACCATAGAAGAGGAGGAGATGTTCGCCTACATGGATGAGGTTGAGCAGGAGGAGGAGGAGCCGGGGCCCTCCTATGCGCTCGTCCACTCAGCGCCCGACATTGACGTCGTGGACGTATGGCGTCAGACAGGCCAATCAGGGCACAGGCTCCGGGTGGCTCTACCTCCGGCCATCCACTGTGCTCATGGCGGAATATGCACCGAGGAAACGCACACTCGTCAGCGGGCTGATAGCAAACAGGCATGCAGTCAAACCAGAATCGTATTGGATCGGTGTCTGCCGTTGGGTTGCATAGTTGCATGCAGAGTCCCCTTTTTAGCAGAGTAGGAGTATTTTCATTTGCACCAATTTGTTAGGTCAAGAGATGGATGACATAATCACAGAAGCGAAACAGTACAAAGTTTTTTCCTGCCTCATGATTTGGTCCGAGAGACGTCTCCAACTTTCAGGTGTTTTAGTTCTAGATACAACAATTTCTAAGACAAGTATTTCCAAAGGGAGGGAGTACACTACACTGGCACAAGAACACGATGCTCTCTCGAGACGAGACGCATCCAACTTTTCCCACGGGCAAAACGGACGCCACCACCGGCCGCTGTACGACGGCACGACTTACGAGCCAGCGTCCCATTCCCACTACAATACGGCTAACAACGGACGGCGTAGGTGAGGTAACGTACTCCCAGGTCCAGCTAGAATCACATACGCCGCCGTCTCAAGTTGGGCTGCTTTCGTCTCAAGACTCCGACGGATCAACGCGATCACTAACATTGGAGCTGCATCGATGCCGGTGTTCTTCAGGCCACCAAATTCAACGCTCAACAACAAAATTAGATGGACGAGAAGAAAAGGTCTTTCTCAACCGGACACGGCGAATTCTGTACGCTACACCCTTTGTATTTCTATAAACTCTGTACTGTACACTTTGCTTTTCTGGACTCGAAATATGTTCCAGGCATCAACAATATAAGTACTCAGCAGTGGAACATCAAAGACGTGGCAAAATGCTCGCCTGCCCTTCTATTCGTGATATACACTTACAGAACTTTACACACAAACATATTACAAATATATGCATCCAATTTGGCAAGAAGAATACCCGTCTTGAAGGAAAATAAATAGTCGAGAGTGTACTCCAGCACTTAGAAGCAGAACCTCTTCTTCTGCAAATTAATGGATGGAGTCACAGTATGGACTAGAAGGGCTAAGCACCAAGAACGCGCCCTTCCCGAGCTTAAAAGGGGACGAACAAACAATAGGGGAGAACATACCGGGAATTTGTTTTTGTCCTGCTTTTCAATATATGCAAGCAGCTCGTCCTGCCTTATCAATGTCTCATAGAGCACCTGGACATGCGAGAAAGAGAAACAAGGGTCAATGGAGAGCAATCATATACTATGAGAGGAAGAGAAACAAATGTTAACAGAGGAAAATACTACGGAAAATGAATGGTCAGAGGCATGCATGATGGTGTTTCTCATGCTTGTCGTGGAAATCATAAAATTGGGTCAAATGTTACAGGCACTAACCTCAACAATTG
The DNA here is from genome assembly GCF_002162155.2 of Triticum dicoccoides. Lineage (NCBI taxonomy): Eukaryota > Viridiplantae > Streptophyta > Magnoliopsida > Poales > Poaceae > Triticum > Triticum dicoccoides. The sequence continues at coordinate 487,314,950 of NC_041384.1, read as the reverse complement.
TTATAAAACTACCCCCGCAAAAAAATAAGGATATGCACTTGATATATTGAACCGGAGGTACCTTCTTTGTAGAAATCAGCTCAGCTTCCAATGCATCGACACGGCAAACAGCTGTATTGAGCACTTCCTCTTTCTCAAGTGGCATTTGAGATGGTTTTGCTTCAAGTACAACCACCTTCTCCTCCAGTTCACGAAGCTGTCTTAACACATACGGTACCTTAAACTCCAAATTTTGGGGAAATTCCCCACAATTGTGATCACAGGCAATGGACTGTCTTGAGAACCTTTCAGATATTCTGCTTGGGGCAGAACGGATCACCATAAAGAGGCTCATAATAAAAACTGTCAGACAAGTAACAATCTGAGTTCGTAGCACTCCCAATGCCATACGTATATTTCTCAAGGAGAATGAACCTGGGTGAAGCATGCAACAAAACTAGTCAGTATAAATCCGTTAAGCTCATCAACCATCATAGTGGAGCTCTTTTAATAACATACTCTACTCCTGAAAGAATGTTCTGTGCTAGAAGGTTCATTATGCAGTGAGTATGTTTCTAGTTAGTCTGTACAATATGGCCATAAGTCACGGTAACGTTAAGAGTGATAGCAATACATAAAAACCTGAGGTAGAAGCCACTGAAGTGGCTCTTGGACTGTTGCACACATCATCCACAAGCTTGTCAACAACAGTGGGGACGCTTTCCTCTACAACAGGAGCAGTACCAGAAGTTGAAGCATGTCCTGAAGATTTTGGCTGCAAGTAGGCTACATTAATCAATAAGCATACTGACCACGAAAAAATAATGGAAAAAAATGAAAGCCACAAATTAAGAATCTCGCAGGAACCCAAAAGGCACTTCTCCACTTATTATCACAGTTTCAGATAGTAGACTGCTACAACTTAGTCTCGGGTAGTTGAAGCTTGAAAGACAAAATGAACATGATAAATTATATCATATTTTGCCAGTTGAACATAAAATTTGCGCTTTTTTTCCGAGAAGGGGATAACCCCGGCCTCTGCATCATACGATGCACATAGCCAAAACTTACGTACTTCTAGTGGTAGCATTGGTTAATATCTTGAACTGGGTTACGCTCAAAACGGATATATACTTGCCTCATGAAGGATCGCTACATATTTGGAAGGTTAAGGTTCCCTTGCGTATTAAAATCTTTATGTGGTTCGTCCACAAGCAAGTGATCCTCACGAAAGATAATTTAATAAAAAGGCGGTGGGTAGGTAGTTCACGTTGTTGTTTTTTGTGATCATGATGAAACAATACAACACTTATTCTTAGAGTGCCCACTTGCCAAATTGCTTTGGCGAATGATTCATATAGCCTTTAACATTAGTCCTCCAGTTGACATTGCATCGTTGTTTGGAACATGGTTAGCCAGGGTTGAGACTATTACCGCGGCTCGTATCCGGATTGGAATATGTACGCTCATATGGGCTATATGGAATTGCAGGAATGATATGATTTTTAACAGACAACATACTTTAACTTTCTTGCAGGTTATCTTCAGAGCTACCGCGTGGATCCGTACGTGGTCCTTACTCACTCCTATGGACTCCAGTGAGCCTTTGGTTACTGAGTGCAACCAGTGGGAGATGGTAGCACGGGCTATATTCAACCGGTTCGGATGGCGATCGCATAATAGGATAGGAGTCTAGGGAGCTTGTCCTTTACATTACCATACCGGTTGTGATCTTGAGCATGTACTTTCCTTTTATTTTCCCGCTCCTTTTGCGAGCTGTAATACTTTAACGACTTTGTGCTACTTCGAGACTTTTTAATAAGATGGCTGCATGCATCGTCATGATGCAGAGGCCGGGGGCATGCCTCCATTTCTAAAAAAAAACTTGCCTCATGAAGGGTCAAATCAGGGTTCACAATGGCATCCAGTGGAGCATCAGGAGACGTAATATCTTCTACATCAGATGTAGATTCGGCTGAGGCATCACTGGTTTTTTTCTGATCCAAAAAAACAAGATAAAGCTCGTAATGAAATTTTAAGGTGATCTAGACATCTAGTCATTCAAAATGATCCAAATAACGTGTGCTTACAGCTGAGGAATGAAGCTTAGTATAAGAAACTGTATTCCCATCAGTGCTTGATATGGCAAGAATTCGTTGACCATAATTTGCTTCACCATTAAGGACCCTCTATAAGAAATGGAAGAGACATTATGTTAGTGATATACAACAGGACAGCCAGTAATAGGAGTGCGAGGAGGAACCTCTATTATGTTAGGATCCTTCCAAGGACCTTTGTCTGATTTTGAGCAACCTCCACTCTCTTCACACCTGCATTTGCCTCCAAGAAAATCTGGCAGTTCACTGGACATGATACTAACAAATTAGGCAGAAGCTGAACAGCAGTATGTACAAACACATAATTAGCAAGTAACGAATAATTGTTTGACAGTTTGGTATTACCTTTCATCAATTATTTCAAGCAGCTTATTTTGGTACTTGCTTCCAAGAACCTTGATGAGATGATACATGAGCTAATCATTACTCACAGTAAAACTTACGAGTTCAATCAATGAACAAAAAGGTGCCCTAATGATAGTGAAAGCAGAAATACAGTTAAAGTTACAATACTTACATGAATCTTCGAAGCAGTCTGTGGATCAAGAAATGATTTAATTGTACCCCATAACATCTTGAAGCCCTGCCCAGCATTTATAATGTACAAGCGGCACAATGTCTGCAAAAACATTCAGAATTAGTAGTAATTAGCTACATATGCAATTTGAAAGAGAAACCAAATGGGCACATAGAGAAAAAGGTTATTAATTAACAGAAGATAGTAAATATTTAGAAAATCATTAAAGCAGGATAATTGCATCACCTACCTCTGGATAGTTATCATTGTCAATCTTCTGCAGTCGCATGATTAGTTCCCTTGCATCTTTTGAGAAGTTCTTTAAGCCCTGAATTATGGAAACGAAGTCACTGACTACCATGACCACATAAAATTGGATTCACTGAAAGCAAACCTGGCCATAAGAAAACATACCACCCCTTGCACATCTAAAATAGTTGTAGACGAGTCTATGTGCCTCTTTGCAGCTATGGAACAAGCTGGAAACCTCATCTGAAAACTTCTCTCGAACTCCTTCACATGATACTTTATGTATCGGTCAAGAGTTGTTACTTTGACTAGTTTATTGGCATCAACCTTTCCAACTAGTTCTACATAGACAGGCCTTCCCTCTTTATCCACTCCATGGTAAAATTGTGGATAATACTTCTTAACTTCATTTAATTCAGTGTAGTCAAATTCCTAACGTATCAAGGGTCAAGATTAGAATTTAGAAGTCACGTGAAGTAAGTAGCGTCACTTGTTTTCTTGGTGTATGTTTCAATTTTAGATTTACCTCTATATTGTCGACCCCACACGCATTCCTCCATCTAAGCATTTCTGACCACATATGCTTTGCTTTCTCAATATCAAACTTTCTTGCTTTCAGGAACCTAAACATGGAAGGTGTAAAAAAATAAAATTGAACCAATCCAAAAAAACTTGAAACAAATGAGCAAAACTGGAATTTCCTTCTTAACATTAATTTTGAAGGAATATATGAAAATAGAACAAACAAACTACAGCTTTAGTGTACAAACTATCACAAACAAGAGATTTAAATACCAATTATAATTAAAAAACTACATTAGAAGACATATCAAAAGCCACCCGCTCCTGGGACGTTATAGGCGATTGTTGTTTGTTCCTTGTTTTGTGTACATTTTGGTGTCCAAGCAGAGCACTGGTGTTATTGCGGTGGAGGCATTGTTGCGTGGAAATGAGACCCTCCGGCAGTGTCTGGCTTCTTCCCTGTCACGGTCTTCAGCGTCGACATAGAGCCAGTGAGGGTGTCGTCCCACAGGTTTGGATGTCCAGATCTTTTTTTGGGTGGGT
>NC_041384.1:487299001-487310377 GCF_002162155.2 Triticum dicoccoides | reverse complement strand
AAACGAGCAGTAAAGCCTTTGTCTCGCTGTTGTACGCGAGTTTCTAATGCACAGTGAAGTCTCCTGGAGGCGATTTAGGCTTGTGCAGGTTTTCTAGCAAAAGATGGAGGGAGTTAGAGATCTTGTTAGTTTTCCTGTCTATATTTTGTTGTACTGTACTGTTTTCCTTGTCTGTGAATATCAGATATGGTTTCTAAAAAAAGACCAGCTTGACAGAAATAACTATTTTGGGACTAAGGGCGTGTTTGGTTGCCTGCATAACAGTCAAGAAGAACACCGGCTGCACCTCGAAGATCAAGCTCCAGGAGATCAACAGGAGGCTAGCCATGGATCAGGGGTGGGCCGGCTTCGCAGATCGGCTAGGTGATGACTGAGGACACCTTCAAGGTGATCGTCTTCAACCTTTCCGGCGCAGAGGTGGTGGCCAAGTACCCCCCGCACGACGAAGCACTTGCCTTGATCCAAAAAGTTTAATGTAGTGTGAATGCTTGTTCAAACTAGGCCCAGAACATGGTTTTAAGCCTGCATTAGCTCAGGCATGCTGAACCGGGCCACACATGCAAAGAGGCCAAAATGATGCAGGTAACCAAACATGCCCTAGTTGTAACCCAGAGCCAGATGTAGTGATGCATTTTCACAAACCATGGGACTTTAAAAACCTAAATTTGTAGTTTTTTTATACAACTTGTCAAAAACTATGTAGTTTTCTGATGTATGTAGTTTTGTGACAGCCTCTATACTAAACCCATATAATTTGGTGAAATTTGCACTAAAACATATAATCAGCATGTTATTTGCGATTTTTTTGCTGGAAATGGAGGTAATCTACCAAAGAAGAAACCCAAATATTCTTTCAGATCAGCAGATGTGGTACCTTAACATTGTGTGATAATCGTCATGACGTTCTGGCAACAAGCCCCCATCAAGCAAGCATCGGCGGAATCTTTCAACAGTTTCCAGCTCTTGCACATCCCTTATATCCTCTATTGAGGCTAGATTGCCGCTCTTCTTTTTGCTCTTCCTCTTCAAGGAGCGCCTAAATTTATTTCCGGCACTAATCGCTCTTTTCTTGAAGGACCCCCTTTTGGCCTTGTTGTCACCTTCGGAGTTATCTTCATCGGATTTGCTCTCTTCCTTCTCATCATCACGAGTGAAGCCCTCAAAACCTGCACCTGCAAATATTATCTCAGCATTCCTTCTCTGACTGAAATGGAAATTGGCAATTATGGGCGTGGTAATAGTATTGACAAGGAGAAGGCAATACGTGAACTGAGCACTTAGTAATGCTTCACAGTTAATTAATTGCTATCACATTAGTGAAATATTAAAAAAAATCCTCAAGATATGCAAAAAAATAATTCATAATTAGTAATTTGGTATTTTCTGTACTACTGTTATTGGACACTCCACTCAGAAGAAAGGCATGAGACGTACAGGCCCTGAATCCAAGAGCAAAATCACAGTTATGGAGATTATCTTGAGCGAATTATCTTGTTATCAACTGTAATTGCTTTTTTGAGGAATCATCTACAGTAATTGTTCGACTCCACGGAAGCAGCCAATCCATAATCTCTCGCAAGCACTGGCAAATAACGGTAGTGAATCGATGCGCGAGAACGCCACGAAGAAAGGGCAGCGCCGAGGAGAAAACGCGAAGGGCAAGCAGTTGAAGGAAGCAACGCTCGGCACTCACCGGGCCTCCCGGACCGGTCGACGGGCCCCGACATCCCTGGCCGTCCTCCCCAATCCAAGTTTGGTCGCTCCGGTGGATTCCGAGCCCTAGGCCTCCATAATCCCCTGGGGAGCAAGGGTTTCGGCGGATGAACTCGAGAAGACGAGGGAATGAACGGTGGCTTGTTTGAATTACAGTCTCTTTCTTTTATTATCAGAGAAAGAGAATATCGGGGTGGAGGGGAAAGGAAGCTTCTGCTTTTCCTTCATCGCTGGAGAGCGGAGGGGAGGAGAGGAGAGGGTGAAGACGGAAGCGTGCACGTGGGAGGCCCACATGGGCTACGCCGCCGACCTGGCACACGCGGCGTTGGGGCGGGATGCAGGGGAACCAAGAATTTTCCTGTTATTGCAAACAAAAAAATGAACTCTCCCATAAGCCCCTTTTACAGAAAGAACCTTGAGATCTCTTTGATATATATACAATCCTAGAAAAAGAAGAAAGCACGGCAAGAATGTTTTTTTTTTGAGGAAAAGCAGCCAGTGCTGATTTCATTTAGTAAGAGGAAGAGCCAAGAGTGGCAGTAGCAGTTACAGGTGTGTAAGCAAAATAGAGAGAAAGACAGGAAAGAAAGGAAAAGTCTATGTAATGTAAGCTATTTTCTAATCAGGTGGCATCCACATTGCCCCAGCTAGGCCGGCGGTTCTCCAAGAGTTGAGCTCATTACAAATTTTCGTAAGTAGCACTGAAGTGTTGCAAGCCTTGTTTTTGAAAATGCGATTGTTCCGTTCCTTCCATATCTTCCACCAGGCACAAATGAGTAAGGTGCAGATCTGTGTGGCTGTGGCCGGTGCCCTGTTTTGGATTGATTTAAACCACCAGTCTTCGAGGTTTGGTTCAGTGCCGATCGGCGGGTCCATGGGAACACTGAAACGCTGAATTATGTCCTCTCAGATCATTCGAGTGTAACTGCATTGGGCAAACAAATGCAGGGCGGTTTCTTGCTGGGTGTTGCATAACTTGCATATGGGTGTGTGAGGCCAACCTTTCTTCAGAAGTATATCAGCCGTGTTGCACCTTCCTTGGACGCCTAACCAAGCATGAAATTTACACTTTGCTGGTGTCCTGGAGTCCCACATAAGCTGCTTGTAATTTGATCTGATCAGTCCTTGGAAAAGCATTTGGTATGCAGACTTCGCTGAGTAGGAGCCATCAGCCGTCCATTTCCAAGAAATGGAATCTGAAGTATGGGGCTGTAGGTGCACCTCTTGGAGTAGGTTCCATATCCAAAGGTATTCCTGAAGAACGGCGAGCGTAGGATTCGGCTTGATGCAGTCAATCCAGTGGTTTCCGGTCATCGCCGCTTTTATTGTTAGTTTGGATCCTCTGCTGTGGGCGAATAGGTGGGGCGCTGCGTCTTTGAGGATGATTCCAGCGTGCCAATGCTGTGCCAAAATTTGAAGCTCTCACCATTGCCTATGCTGATCACTGTACTTGCCTGAAATATCCTTTGTGTTAACTTGTCCGAGGGGAAGGGTAGGCCATCCCAAGGTCTGTTCGGGATTGTGGCTTGCTGCCACAGCCATCGCAAGCGAAGAGCAATGTTGTGGATGTATAAGTTAGAAATTCCCAGTCCTACGAATTCCAGTGGCCTACAGACCGACCATCTGACCAAGCATTTTCCACCCACTGCAGAGCTCTCACCAGTCCAGAGGAAAGGCCTTCTGATTTTGTCCACCATCTTGTCCAGCCACTTTGGTTGAGCAATCGAGATCATCTAGAAGGTTAATAACGCCGAGAGGACAACCCAGACCAAGGTTAGCCTGCCGGCAATGTTGATCCATCCAATTTTCCATCCAGCGCACGCCGAGCCAAACTTGTCCATTATTGGTTGGCAATTCGTTTTCGTGAGTTTTCTGTCGGATAATGGCATACCTAGATATTTGCATGGGAAGGACGCTAGCTGACAACCCAATGTGGATTGCAAACTTTCAAGATCGATGTCATCGCATCTAATTGGGTAGAAACTACTTTTTTGAAGTTCGTGTGCAGTCATGTTACTTCTCCAAACAGCCTCATGATCTGGCTAGTGGCCTCCATGTCAGCAAGCTGTGGCTTTAAGAAGATGATCACATCATCTACATACAGAGAAGCTCTAAATTTCACACACTGTGGGTTTAGTGTGGACAGGATTATATTGTTGTGGGCCCTGTCCATGATCCGCGCAAGGCAATCCATTACGAGGACGAATAAAAGTGGCGACAATGGATCCCCTTGTCTCAATCCTTTTCGATGTATGATGTTTTGGGTTAGCTCACCATTGACAAGGATTTTGGTGGTGCTTGTGCGAAGAAGGGTGGCAATTCCATCCGTTCAAATGTACCCAAAACCGCGGGCAGTGAGTAACTTTAGGAGAAATTTCCAAGAAACTGAGTCGAAGGCTTTGGATATATCTAGTTTGAGGAGAATGGATGGGATATTCTTTTGCTTTAGGGCTTTGACAAGGCTTTGGACGTAGGTGAAGTTATCATGGATGCTTCTTCCATGTATGAAGGCATTTTGGCAGGGGCTGATGATGTTGGGGATGACTGCTGGGAGTCTAGTTGCAAGGATTTTGGCATAAATTTTTGCGAAGCTGTGGATGAGGGAGATGGGCCGGAAGTCTTTCGGGTGGCAGGCTCCGTTGGTCTTTGGGATAAGAATCATCGTGGCAGTGTTGAGGGGCTGCAGATTCTGTCCATTGCAAGATTGTAATTTTCTGATAGCCTTTAGCAAATCACTTTTGACTATCTCCCAGCACGATCTGAAAAATTGTTCGGTGAATCCGTCCGGCCCTGGCACCTTCTCCGGTTGCATATCCATAACGGCAGCTTTGACCTCTACTTCGTTGATTGGTGCGGAAAGGCAGTGTAGATCGGCGGTGGAGGTGTTGCTGTCTTCGAACAGGTGTTGCAGGTTCAAGGATGTGGTACGGCTACAATATGTGCCAATCAGCTTGTTGAAATGGCCCCAGATGTCTTCTTTATTTTCCTCCTGGCCGCGGAGAGTAGCGCCGTCAATCACCAACTCCGGGATGGCGTTTTCCCTTCGCCTAGCAGAGGCCTTAAGATGGAAGAACTTTGTGTTGCAATCTCCTAGTTTCAGCCACAAGAAACGTGATCTCTGGCGCCACATGGATCTCTCCAGCACTGCAAGCCCCAAGCATTGGAGTTTCAGAAGTTTCCTGAACGAGATTTCTTCGGGTGTGAGCTGTCGGTTGTCCATTGCGATGTCAAATCTGAGGATCAATTCGCTGACAATGGCAGAGCGCAGTTTGAGATCACTGCATCTTCTAGAGCTCCAAGTTTTTAGCGCCTTTGCAGTAGCCGTTAGTTTCTTGTTCAGGGAGAGAAATGCATCTTCGGTGTAGTTGACTGAAGTCCAAGCACTCTTGACCGTGTCCTGGAAACCATCCCACTTGGTCCACATGTTTTCAAAGCGGAACTGGCGACTTGGCTTGAAAGAGTTGTTTGTCACGAGGGTCAGCGGGCAGTGATCTGATGCGCTGGTCGAAAGGCCTCGGAGTAGGCAGTTGGGAAAGGTTGTGTTCCATTGCTCATTGTATAAGACTCGATCAAGCTTGACCATTGTTGTGTTTTATTGCTCATTGCTCCAGGTATACCGCCTGCCATGGAGGTACATGTCCTTGAGCTGGACCTCATTCAGGAATCTTCGAAAGGCCATCATGAGACCTCGATTGACGTTGCTGTTATTTTTGTCCTCCATCCTCATGATTAGGTTGAAATCTCCAACGATAACAAGCGGGCCAACATCAGCCGATGCAGATGCCTTTAGGTCAGCCAGGAAATCAATCTTCTCTTGTATTCCTTGGGGGGCCATAAACATTTATTACTGTCCAGACTTTGCCCTTTTTTGCTAGAGCAGGTTGTGGATATAATGTGCCCAGAGGAGGAGTGCGACAGGACCTCTAGTAGATCAGAGTTCCAGGCTGTGATCAGACCACCACTGGCACCAACATAGGGAGAGAATACAAAATCATTGCATCTTGGGCCACAGATTTCAGAAAGGGAACTAGGGGATACATCTTGCAGTTTGGATTCTTGTAGATAGACGAGGGCGCTAGCTTGATCTCTGACAAAGTTTCGGACAACAGTTCTGCGGGAAGGGTTCTTTAAGCCCCTGGCATTCCATACTAAGAAAGAGAAACAATCCATGGAAACTAAATTGACAGATAAACCATCTTGGCGATGCCGTTTCAGGCCACCGTTGGCCTCTTGCGTAGCGTTGCAGTGAGTGCCAGATCCGTCAGCGCCTTGATTTGGGTAGCGGTGAGGGCTGTGTTGAAGCTGTCAGTGTATTTGGCAAGGATGGTCGCCGCATCATCAGTTGGTTCCTCGTACTCCTCCCCCAGGCGGTGATAGACGAGCCGTTGAGCTTGGGTCATGATCTTGGTGCCCTGCGTCATTGCCACCGCGATGCGCGTGCTTCTGCGCGTTGGAGAGGTGGGGCGAGCCTTGGTCCGCCTGGCTGGCGCCATGGGCTTGAAGACTGGGCCCCGCATGAGTCCTGGTGTGATCGGTGAAGACAGAGCCATGATGAAGCGTGTCAGGCCTTCATCATTGCCAACCTCAGCAACCTGGGTCGGATGGGCTGAAACATCATCTTGAGTTGGTGCAACGTCTTGGGCTCGTGGCTGGTCATGCACACATGCAGGTAGTGTGTCCCCACCGGTCAGCACGACATGTGGGGGTATGGTGGTTGGGGACCCCACCGTCAGCATCCCGCAAGTCTCAGCAGAGACATGCATGGCTGGAGTGGGAGCAGCATCCAATGGGGACAGCGGTGGCATCTGCATGCACCTGGCGGGGCTTCAGGCAGCCGTCTCGTCAGCTACAGGAGTTGGCGTGTCCACCATCGCAAGCGCGCATGCCGGGGTGGGCATGACTATGATGGACATGAGGCGCGGCTTGTGACTGGTGGCCATGGGCAGCGGGAGGGCCAAGGCATCTGGACGCCCAGTCTGCATCGACGGCAAATTGGGGGTGGGCAGACCTGGCGTGCCGGCAGGGCACCAGGTCATCTTCAGGTGCCCGAAACGAGCAATCTTCCTTGGGCTGTGGCTTCTTGGTCAACAGGAGGGGTGGCGTAGTAGCATCGTCGATGTCCATCGTTAGACCGACAGACATCGTCACGGGTGGTGTCAGGAGCGGTGTTAGGGCAGCCCCGGCCTGGAGGTCACATAAGGGGTCCTCCATGCGCCATGGAGGGACCGAGGAAGCGCGACAGCGTCCATGGCGGGAGGCCTCTCCATGGCCACCGAGGCGCTGAAATACGGTTCCGCCCGCCCGACATGAAGCCGCAGCTTCGCCATCCACCGTGCCCCAGCCCCAGCCCCAAGGGTATTGGCGTTTGGGCTGGTGGCCGTCCCCGTCGTCAGCAGGGTTGCTTTTATACGGCAAGAATGTGACCACCCTTATTTCTCCGATGAGGTTGCTTTTATAATGTTTCCCGCGTTGTGAATGTGTCCACCCTTGAAGCATGGACATGCGTCATTCATGGCTTTTGTTTGCACCCCGAGTGATCCTGCGAGTGTAGGAGATAGATAAGAGTGGCCAGCCCAATTAGTATTAAAAGAACTGATGTGTGAAAATGAATAAAGATAAATGCATATATTGAAGAAAGTGACTGCAAGTACTCTCTCTGTCCGAAAAAGTATATCCCAAACTTGTTTCTCAAATGGATATATCTAACACTGACTTGATGCTAGATACATTCATTTAAAGGACACATTTTTTTAGGATGAAGGAAGTAATTGAGTAACAAAATAAAAGACTTTATAAGAACAACACCATAATTTTTGAGTGATCTACAACTCTATCGTATCTAAAGTAAGCATAAAAAATCATTGTGATTCCTATATACCCAACTAAGCCTATTTTCGGCCTTAAGCAATGAATACTCACAATTAAGCCTATTTAAAAAACCAGGAAATTCATTTTCATTTAATCGAAATGATACAAAGTATACTCCCTCCGTCTGAAAAAGAGTGTGCATTTGACTTTAAATTTGTCCACAAAAGAGTGTACTTCTATCTTTCCAATGCATTTTAAAGTAGAATTTTTTTCTTTCTCATCACACGGTAATCAAGACCAATAATATTCTACACGTGGTCTCCTTAATTTCAACATGTACTTAGCTCATTGGGGGTTAGGTAATTAAAGAGAAGAGAGATGGCGGCTTGCACCTTTTCAATGTATTTTTTACTCCACTCCATAATTTAGGCCTCTTTTGGTTCATAGGGTAGAAAAATCATAGGAATAGGAAAGTCATAGAAAATGAGATGACATGTATCTTAAATCCTATGAGTTGAAATAGGAAAGAAGATACTCTTTGATTCACGTCATAGGATTTTTTCTATCGAATCTAGGTTAATGTTTATTTTTCTATGAAATGTGGAGGATAGAAAGAATTTCTTCATAGGAATAGGATTCCATTCCTACAAACCAAAGGGCTCTAAAGGAAATTTTCCTATAGAAATCCTATCCTATGAAATTCCTACAAGATTCTTCTAAACCAAAGGAGGCCTTATCCTAAAATTTATAATAGCATGTAGTCCTGATAGATGGAGCACACATGTCCGTTTTGAACTGTTTAGCGATAGTTAACACAGACAGAGGACCGACAGGGGCTCACAAGCAGCGGGCGGTCGATGGAGGTTGGTGATGATCTCCCACTACCCACAACACGATGGCGAGTTGAACAAGGTTTGACATGTCTCCCAGTGATTAACGGTGTTGGCGACACAATGGACCGGCAAATTTATACTTTGGATGCGGGCAATGGATCTTAGAAATAATTCTTAATAATTTATTTTGTTGAAGTTTTTTATACTTTAGCTATGTCCTTGTTTTTGAAGGTTGCCACCCGAATTTCATGAATTCGGTCCACGCCACTATGGAATGCGAATATATTAATTGTTCACCCCTGCCCGGTGTCTCAGTCGGTTTTCGTCGGGTAAGACCTCGTTTCCGTATCCTTTGACTCACCTCCTCCTCCGTTTGACCCACCACATGTCATGTCATCCGTGTCAACGTGAAGACACATTTGACCGTCGATTCTAATGTACGATCAACGGTCGATAGAATGACACATCACATCGGCAGTGACGGACAGTGGCACGACATTGAACGTTCTCGTATTTGCATGCCACGCCAGGCTTGCATCGGATTCCGGTGACCGACCGTTGCTTCACCCACGACGCTCCTTGAGACGACAACTGCCTAGCTACTGCCCTCCCCCAACGTTCGTGGTAGTGCTCACCTTCCCCACTATACCTGGCCATGGGCAGCCCGGCCCGAACGGCTCGACCCGACCCGGCCCAAAAAAGCCCGACCCAATCCGGTTCGATGGTGCTCACAGGCCGGGCCTGGGCCTAGATTTTGAGCCCGGTGGCTGGGCCTGGGCTCGCGACGTTTGCGATAAAATGAAGAGGCATGTCGGGCTTTTACACTAATGGGCCGAGCTTGGGCCTGATTTCTAGGCCCGACGCACGGGCCGGGCCGGGCCCAGGCCTGGGTTTTCTGCGTCGGGCTTGGTTAGGCCCACCCCTGCCTGAGGGATGGCCAGGTATATTCCCCACTAATGACTAATGACTTCTTGTTCTATATAGTAATCGTAGGATTTTCGTATTTTATCGTGTTTGTGCATCTTCTTTTTGTCTGATTCCACCAGGGTCTTAATGGAGGAAAGAATCAAAGTATCAAAAAAGATAATATCAATATGCGGGTGAAAAACATGCAAATTGGCGTGATAATAACCTAGCAAAACAAAGCAACGATCAGATGGGAGTAAAAGCAGCCGCTCAGGCGCATCCAAGAGTGAAGAAGATGTCTTCTATGAGCACGAGTATGTATCTAATGCAATTATGCAATATTTCAACATACGTATTATCTTTGCTTAAGAAGGCGTTCTTAAATATGTATCTCTCACACTTTTAATTCCAGTCACCGAACACTTGTGGTATTTCAACCTCTGTATTCTCTTTGCTTTGGGCCTCAACTAACTTGCAGGAAATCCATGTATGTTGACTTGATTAATATTGGACCAATCCCAAGGTTGATCCATATGTGGAAAATTAAGGTGCCCTTAAAAAATCAAGGTATTTGTGTGATATGTGCACAAGGGAGTGATTTTGACTAAGGACAACTTGACGAAACATAGGTTTAAGGTAGTAAAATATGTTTTTTTGTGATCAAGACAAAACGATTCAACATCTTTTTTTCCAAATGCTCACTAGCCAGGTTATTGTGGCGAACAATACATGTGTTCTTTAATGTTTGTCCACCTCATAGCATCTCCAATTTGTTCGATAACTGGTTAAATGGTGTGGAGCCTAATACAATAGCACGAATTTGCGTGGGAGTTTGTGCAGTACTTTAGGCTATTCGGAATTGTCAAAATGACGTTGATTTTAACCAAACCAATATTACAATCTTTTGCAGGTTATCTTCCGGGCGTCTACATGGACCCGTACGCGGTCATTACTCAGTAGTGCAAAAGTTAGGGAGCTTATGGCCATTGTGAAGGAAATATGCACTAGAGGCAATAATAAAGTTGTTATTTATATTTCCTTATATCATGATAAATATTTATTATTCATGCTAGAATTGTATTAATCGGAAACTTAGTACATGTGTGAATACATAGACAAACAAAGTGTCATTAGTATGTCTCTACCTGACTAGCTCATTAATCAAAGATGGTTAAGTTTCCTAGCCATGGACAAGATTGTCATTTGATAAATGGGATCACATCATTAGAGACTGATGTGATTGACTTGACCCATCCGTTAGCTTAGCACTATGATCGTTTAGTTTATTGCTATTGCTTTCTTCATAACTTATACATGTTCCTATGACTATGAGATTATGCAATTCCCGAATACCGGAGGAACACCTAGTGTGCTATCAAACGTCACTATGCACTTGGGTGATTATAAAGATGCTCTACAGGTGTCTCCGATTGTGTTTGTTGAGTTGGCATAGAACGAGACTAGGATTTGTCACTCCGATTTGACGGAGAGGTATCTCTGGGCCCTCTCGGTAATGCACATCACTATAGCCCTTGCAAGCAATGTGACTAATGAGTTAGTTACGGGATGATGCATTACGGAACGAGTAAAGAGACTTGCCGGTAACGAGATTGAACTAGGTATGATGATACCGACGACCGAATGTCGGGCAAGTGACATATCGATGACAAAGGGAACAACGTATGTTGTTATGCGGTTTGTCCGATAAAGATCTTCGTAGAATATGTAGGAACCAATATGAGCATCTAGGTTCCGCTATTGGTTATTGACCGAAAGTGAGTCTCGGTCATGTCTACATAGTTCTCGAACCCGTAGGGTCCGCACGCTTAATGTTCGGTGACGATCGGTATTATGAGTTTATGTGTTTTGATGTATCGAAGGTAGTTCGAAGTCCCGGATGTGATGACGGACATGACGAGGAGTCTCGAAATGGTCGAGACATAAAGATTGATATATTGGAAGGCTATGTTTGGACACCAGAATGGTTTCGGATGAGTTCGGACAATTACCGGAGTACAGGGGGGTTACCGGACCCCCAGGGAGTTAATGGGCCTTAATGGGCCATGGTGGGAGAGAGGAGGAGGCGGCCAAGTGGGAGGCGCGCGCCCCCAAGCCC